>NC_079443.1:19237492-19362492 GCF_903798145.1 Danio aesculapii
AATATACGGACCAATAGGCAGGTAAAAGTGGCTTATTACCTGCATATTATTAACATTTTGGCTGTTTATTACTATTTATAAACCACATATTCTGCAGGATCTTATTCTGCATCTTTATCCATCATAACAGATTACTAAACCTGGGGACATTACTATATTAATAACCATTTATAAGCAGCAAATTAGAAGTTTGAGTCATAGTTAATGGTTTATTAATAGCAGGAATTGTACATTAAAATAAAATGTGACCATAGTTCTTTTTACAGTGTGCATCAACAGAAGAAGAGTTTCTTTAATCTGCTCGCGATTAAGTCAAATAATAAATAAATAAAGACAATTTTTTATAAGTATAGAAATAAATAAATAAAACATGTGATATTGAGAGATGGTAACATGCCAACTTAAATGCACCTAATTATAACATTTGTGGTAACACTCTAAGAATAGAGTCCAATTTTCACTATTAACTAGTGGCTTATTTACAGACACAAAATGTGCAGCAGTAAAAGACACAAGGATGAATGCAAAAAAAAATAATAAAACATTTTTTAAAAACACATAAAATAATAATAATAGACCTGAAAATAATATAAAAGTCAAGTAAAAGCTCCCCTAAAAAAGTAAGTTTTGAGAACTGATTCAGAAATACTCATATCAATATCAGAGAATATCAGAGGGTAAAGAGTTTCACAATAAAGAGAAATAAAGAGAAAGCCCGGTCTCTCATAGATTTTAGCCTTGTTGACTGAGCAGTTAACAGACTAGCATCAGACGAGCGTAAACCACATCTAGGATTGTATGCGATTTAAAAGCTTAGATAAATATTGTGGTGCTAGACCATTCAAGGCCTTGTACGCAAGCATGAGGATTTTAAAATCAATTCGAAAAACTGACAGGAAGCCAGTGCAGACTTTTTAAAATGGAGGTTATGTGCTCTCTTGCACTGGTCCAAATTAAGATTTTGGCTGTTCATTATTATCTATAATCCACATATTCTGTGTGATCTTATTCTACATCCCTATCCTACCCAATACCTAAACCCAACTACATTAACAACCAATAATAAGCAGCGAATGAAGAGTCTGAATCATAGTTAATGGTTAATAATGGCAAGAAATAGTTCATTTTACAGTGTGCATCAACTGAAGATAAGTTTTTATCTACTCCTGATTATGTCAAACAATTAATAAATAAATAAATAAAACGCATGATATTAGGAGATGGTAACATGCCAACTTCAATACTCAGGCATTCCTCCTTTGTTAGTTGTCTATGTGGCACAGCTACAGGCTTTTCCCTGTGCCGGTCAGGGGGTGTAGGAGGACCTGGCAGGGAGAGACAGGGCTTGATAATGACTGTGATTCACCCAGAGAGGACAACCCTTTTATATTGCTGCTGACGGAGCGCTCGGCCAGAAGCCTCCCACCGCTGCAGGGAAAACACCTAGCTGTTTACTCAACAGCTGAGTGCATGTGAAACGTGGCGGAAAGCGGCCTTTGGATGCTGCCTGTGTGCGTTAATGTGGCAAAACTACTTCATTCAGGGACACCGAGACACCGCATGATGTTAGACCTCATTGTAATAAGAAAACAAACAGACATTCGCAGCCAAATGTAATGAAAGGTGCTTTAGATTTATCTCAGACTTTCCCCTGTGCGCTTACCAGTGGCAAATCCTCAGTTTCTTTTCCTCGCAGATGAAAAGCAAGCAGAAGAATGAAGGCAGTGTGGGGCTTTATATGTATCCGGTGTTACAGGCTGCAGATATTCTGCTCTACAAGTACGACCCGGCTGGGCTCTTAATGTGTTTTGTTCTATTCCCAGTTTTTGTTTGAGAGAGAGAGAGACTGATGTTATTGTTGTGCAGATCCACACATGTGCCAGTAGGGGAGGACCAGATTCAGCACTTGGAGCTCGCCCAGGACTTGGCCCGTATTTTTAACAACCAGTACGGAGAGTTCTTCCCCGAGCCTCGTGCCCTGCTCAGTATGTTTGCAAGTTCTCGTTTTTTTTTATCCCATGACTTTACATAAGCCAGTATTCAATAATTCAGTATATCATAATAATGAACATACACAATACTGACATAGTGGGCACTCAAAAAAAACATGCTAAAATATTGACTGAAAATTCTGTGACTATTGTAAAAATTATTGCAGGTTGTTTAAACTACTTAATTAAAATGAGCTGAAACGACACAAATCTGTAGATTATTTTGGGAAACTTAATTGTTTTATGTTTAATCCACTTTGTTATGTCAACTTAATTGATTTGTGTTGGGAAAAAATGAATGAAATGTGCGGAACCCTGCATTTTTTACAGTGTATATGATGCCAAATATAGTTTAACATGTAAAAAATGTAGTCGTAATCTGTTTACAAGATGTATTTGTTTTACTAAATGGAGTTAATAAAAATTCTGCTATATTTTTTTAACTAATATTAACATAGTATCTCTAATAAATCTGCCTTTTTCTGACTGTGAATTTTAATCCATTAGCTAACATTTACTAATGAGACTTTATTAAGTTTTATTTGGTTGAAACATTTTTAACTCTAAATGTTTTTATACAATAAAGCAATAGCTATGTATTTTTTGTTTATATACCTGTTAAAGTAATTTTTTTGTAGCTTAGCGTGGTGATAACATTTTAGCAACATGTCTTTATTTGATACTGTCATAAACCTGCTCATAAAATTAGAGCACAAAGTATATTTTGTTTTGTTAGGTATGCACACAAATGAACATACAGCCTTTGAAAATGTGATTGCATTCTCAAACATGCACACTTGATTGAGCCACTATTTGTGCTTTTTCTTTGCAAATGTAATAGCTGTGCACTAGTTCAAATATTTTCTAAACAGTTGATGTCAGAATTTATTACGTAACATCATTTTTAACTATAAATTGTATATATGTATTTTCTGTGTGTATATATGTATGTATATATATATATATATATATATATATATATATATATATATATTATATATATATATATATATAATATATATATATATATATATATATATATATGTGTGTATATATATATATATATATATATATATATATATATATATATATATATATATATATATATATATATATATATATATTGAAATTGCACGTTTTTGAAGAAGATAGTGTTGTCATTTCTGCGTCTGCTACAAAGCAAGATTTTAAAGTATTGTGGCATCACACAATTGTTTGTGCTTGACAACTAAAACCCATGGTGGTTTACTTGAGCATTTTTGTCTAATCATTTATGGATCATTTACAAAATGAAATTACCACCTACTTGTGTGGCATGAATAATACAACATTTTTAGTCATTTTCAATTTTGACGAATTAGTTTTCTATATGCTAAACATTGCAAAAATTCTAATAAAACATCTTTAAGCTTGTAGTATTGTCCATGTGTTTAAAGGTGAGAAGATATTTTCAACACAATAGTCAACAATAACTAATTTAATTAGTCTTTGCCATGCTGACAGTGCATAATTTTTACTAGTTATTTTTGAAGATAAAGATATTCAGTTTTGTGTGATTAAAAGACTGAAAATACAATAATAATGCTTTTATTCCAATCAAACAACAAAAAAAAGACTTTCTGCAGAAAAAAAAAAAAAAAAAAAAAAAAAAATATATATATATATATATATATATATATATATATATATATATATATATATACATAATTTTATTTTTTTTTCTGGAGAATGTTTAAAATAATAGAAAATACTGTGAAGATGTCCAAATTTTTTTTTTAAACATTAATTTAGAATAGTAAATATGGAAATATTTTTAAAATAATTAAAGCTATTAATAATTTGAGCATGTATGCGTAAAACCGAAATGTACTTTGGCCTTAACTTCCTATTTTAATAATTTTTCATAAAGATTCTCCTGAGCACAACCCCTGAAAAGCTGAAAAATAATACAAGTTACTCTGTGTCACTGGGCAAACGTACAAATGAGTGTCTTCTTGAGCTCTCTGTATTCTTCACTATATTTTATACACTCGCAAAGCGACATACCCTTTGCACAATAAGTGTACGCACACATGGCTGGCATGTTGGACCGTCGGTCTTTCATTCTCTATAATTATCGCCGTCATAAAAGCACAATATGAAACCAGTCATGTGTGCAATGGTGCTTTGATTAAAGGAATGTTCTCTTCCTCCTCTATCTGAGTGATGGGGTGATAATGGATCTGGGGAGTTTCCCTATATATGACTTCACAAAGGACCGGTTCACGTCGCTCTTCTTACATGTGAAGGAAGACAGTGCATCCTAGGCTGAAGAAGCCAAACAATATCTGTTGCCTTGACACCAAATCAAAGATCCAACCATTATGGACAATCTGTGTTGTGATCTTAGAAAGAAATAATATTTACACAACCCAGTTGCTTTCCTAACATGCGTAATTTTACTCTAATTGGTGCTTGACTTGTGGTAATGTGTATTGGTAGTTTACTGAAATTAATGTAATATAATTTTTATGCTGCATTTTTTTATCAAACATACGATTAATATAATATTTATTGTTAATTATGTAAATATTATTACAATTTCATAATGTTATTTATTTTAAAATGTTATTTATTTCTGATGTTAAATTAATTTGACCAGTTTTAAGTCTCCAAGACCCTTCACAAATCTTTATAATATTGTTTATTCTATAATGTTATAAATATCAGTGCTAAAAATTATTCATTATTAATATTATTATCATCATCATCATCATCATCATTATCATCATCATCATCTTTTGGATACTAAGGTTTAAATGAGCAATGTTTATTTGAAAGTAAATAATTTTGTAATCATTATAAATTAATTTTCTGTCACTTTGATCAATTTAATTTGTCCTTTTGTAAAATACAGTAGTCAACATTTGAAGTTGATCAAAACCTTTCATCAAAGTGTCTCTAAAAAACTATTGAACAACACCCATTCTTGAATTGGGACTGTTTTGAAATACCTTTTTGATCCAGTTCAAATGTTGTTGACTTCTGTATATTATTACTGATCCGAACGTTGAAACAAAAGTGAATAACAAACACAAGGAAATATTCGAAACATTTAACCTTTCTGCCTGTTAACTCTCAGGTGACACACGCAAGGTGAAATCTCTCCGGGATCCGTCCTCAAAGATGTCCAAATCAGACCCCCAGAGGTTTTCTACAGTCTTCCTGACCGATACGCCTGATGACATTGCACTGAAGATCCGCAGAGCTGTGACTGACTTCACTTCAGAAGTGACCTATGAGCCCGATACTCGGCCAGGTGTATCAAACCTGGTCTCCATGCATGCAGCTGTGTCAGGACAGACTGTGGAAGGGCTGCTCAGGCTGGCTGAAGGTATGGACACTGGACAGTACAAGAATGTGGTGGCGGAGGCTATTATACAGAAACTGCAACCCATTCGACTGGAGATCCAAAGACTGAGGGCCGACCGGGGCTACATTGAGAGTCTCTTAGCCCAAGGAGCAGAAAAGGCTCGTAGCCTTGCAGCTCCTGTGATGACAGAAGTGAGAAAACTGGTGGGCTTCTATTAAGGCCATTTGTTTTAAAAGATTCATAAACTGAGAGATGCAGCACAAATGTATCTTTGTCTTTCTAAGAGACATTTAGTTTACCAGTAAGTAAATTACAGCGCTGTCACAAACGCTCAGTTATTTGTACTTTTTTGTCTGTTTTCTATTTATTTGAAGCAAAATAAATAATCTTTTTATTTATTAGTATATGAATAAGGTGCATTGAAAATTATTTTCGGTCTCATGCATGCCTCAACACACACATGCTGAGCAGGAGAAACTTACTGCCAGTCCAAAAGTGGGGAAAAACTCTTGCCAAATTCTGCTTGGTTGATATAGTAGACACCTCATACATGCGGTACATGTGTGACTGGAATAAAATAGCATTTTGTGCTTGTGTGAGGATAATGTCTCCGTTGTATTGCACTGATTTTCTTTCGCTATAAGATAGGCCTGTCACGATATCTATTTTTTGTTGTACCATATATTGCACCAAAATATCTTCAAACTACTTATTTAAAATGAGCTGAAACAACACAATTCTTTAGATTTAATTGGGACAACTTAATTTTTTATGTTCAATCCACATAAATGTGTTAAAAGTGTTAGGTTAACTTAATCAATTTGTGTTGGGACAACATGAATGAATTGTGTGGAACCCTGCACTTTTTACAGTGTGCCACTCATATATAATTACAGAATGACAATATAATATCATGACAATGCAAGTTCACAAAGAACACATAATATTTTGTTCTTAAGAATATTTCATTTAATTATAGTCATTTTAACAATTTAGGCATCGGAATCAGGATGTGAAAACACATATCCTAAATAATTAAATATTAATAATAAATGTAACAAAAAAGTGCAAGGTAAAAAGTAACAGATGCTTCAATATCTGCTACCAGATCTATTTTCAGTTGTCAGGTTTCCACATGAAAATATACCAAAGTAATTTATAGTAAATTCTATAATGTTTTCTTAACCATTGAAAACCAGATACTGATGCCTCCAATAGTGAAAGAGATGTTGCACAATCAGCTAAAATGTTGTCAAAGTTGGCCTTTACGTATGGGCTATATATATATATATATACATATATATATATAATATATATATATATATATATATATATATATATATATATATATATATATATATATATATATATATATATATATATATATACATACATACATACATACATACATACATACATACATACACACATACACACATACACACATACACACATACACACATACACACATACACACATACACACATACATACATACATATATATATATATATATATATATATATATATATATATATATATATATATATATATATATACATACGTACATACATGCATGCATACATACATACATACATATGTTGTGCGATAAGTTGATATGGATTTTTGTGACAGGTCTACTATAAAATTGAATCTTTGAGGAGATATCAAGACCAATCAATATGCAAAAAGGAATATGTTTTATAAGAACGTATTAAAGCAGAGTATGTTTTAATGTTTTCATTAGTTTACTCATCCTCCACTTGTCAAACCTGTTGGAGTTTCTTGAGAAGATATTTTAAAAATTGTTTGAAATAGTTTTGAGTTGCATTTGTTTTTCCTACTACAGATATCAATGGCTACCAGTTTGTAACATTCTTCAAAATATCTTCTTTTGTGATCGACAAATACACGTAGAAAGGTTTGAAACCATTTTATGGCCAGTGAATAGTTTTTTTTGCTTTTGTGTGAAATATTCCTTTAAGGCAGGACTGTAAATATATGTTAGAAAGGTTTCAATTATTATCAGAATGTACATTCTGATGGCATATTCACTTCAAGAGCGGTTCATATAGCTAGCATAAATACCAAATTCAGGATATTGTTGTTTGTTGTGTATGCACGTTCAGCGATTCTGTCGTCTGCTTCTTTAAATGCTCAGCTCCTTACAGCAGGTTGCATTCTGATTGGTTGTCAATGTTTTTATCGTTCTAAAACAGATTTCAACCATTTCCTCTGTGCCTCTATCATTAGAGTTGTGATGTGGACTTTGCTGTTCGTTTAAATGTACAACCATTTTTTCGAACTGCATCTTTATCGTTTATTTATTGCCCTTGGAGTGAAGCGAACGGGCCCCCAATAGGGTAAGATTAACCTCATACTGTTGCAGATTTTATATCCAATTATCCCTGAAGCTTTTTATAAATAATTAATTTATTAAACATGTAATTTGTCATTTAGTGTGATATATCTATATTTAAATGCAATAAAAAGCCAGTAGCCTAATAAAATCTCTTAAAGTAGGAAAAAGGGACTTGATATGTATTTTATTATATATAAGATGCAGACACGACGTTCACATTCACAACCCAAGAATGAATTTGTTGTGCTATATACATACATACATGCATACATACATACATACATACACACACACGAGCATTTTTTATAATAATAAGTCATGCTTGTAATTGGACAGTATTTCAAAACCCAGGTCTTTCATATAGGCTACTTCATTTCAGAAAATTACATTTCCATATAATGACTGCGAAGAAATAATCCTGAAAGAACCGATCGTAAATCACAAAAAACATCATCATTAACTCTGCACGCATTTCTTCTGATTCTTTAAATTGCAATTGAACATTTTCCCAGCGTCATGCACTGCACAAACATGCATTGTTCTCCAAGTGTTCTGAGGTCAGTTTACTGGAGTATTTAGGTGGGGAGTTCATTCGTTCAAGGCAATTAATAACCATTCGAACTAAATGATTGGTTTGTTTTATGCTCATTTTCTCGTTCTTTATAATGTAGACTGACTGAATTGCGAGGAACAGTCGCCTAAAGTCGCAAGTTACTCTTTGCTTTGAAGTGTCATTCATTTTTTGCCCTGTTCAAATGCACTATTTTTAGCTGAAGAGATTTGTGCCAGTGTTGTAAAGCTGGTATAGAGTCCATATGCGCGGCACAATTGAAATAATACTCAAAGTGCAAACATGCTTGCTTGACTTGCAGGAGTAAAATGACAACAAAACCTGTGCGACGTTTAGTAGGTGTTTTATAATAATCCACGGACAGTGTGCTAATCGAACACAGTTCTCTGATAAAGCGATGCGCGGTCAAGTGTGTGTTGAGTTAGTCGAGTAATGGCTCATTTGATGTCAATGCCGAGAGAGCTTTTTTTTAATGGCAAGGGTCAACCTTGTTCTTTAATTTTGGCAATAACAACCATGGATATATATTGCAATAAATTACAATTTAAATTTGCTGTCAAGTCTGACATTTTCTTTAAAACGAAAACCTCAAGTTTGGAATTTGTTTTAATCAATTGACAATAAAGCCGAGTACAAGCTAATGAAATATTTTAGGTTACATCGGGTTTTTCACACTTTTCAAAGTTGATGCTGATTATATTCTTTTAGCCTAATAATAATAGGCTAATGTCTATTTCACTTTTGCCGCGACATTCAATACAGGGCTATGCTAAACTATTAGCATAAACCCACAATTTAGTTAAATATAATTAAAACAGTAATTGAAACAAAAATTTAACATTCATTAAAATAATTAAGAACGTCTTTGATTTGTGGTAAAAAGCGCACAGAAAATTGTATATTATGCAATTACATATAACGTGTAAAATGTGCATTTAAATAAATAATATATATTTTTAATTAGAATAATTATAATTATAAAAAAATATTTTTATTGATAAAATGAAAACAGGTAAAACATTCGATTCGAAAATAAAATCGCAGTCAAACTTGGGTTAAATAAATTAAATCAAGCTAGTAAATCAAACAAATTAGCTAGTTATATTCATGCTTATTAAATTCGAAAATAAATGTAAATGTGCCAGTGAGGCTGATACACGTAAGAGAAATGTCTGCGTAATTAGCCTACTATATAATAATATGCAATAATGAAGGGAAGTTATTATGGACTTTTAATCATTTTGTTACCCCACATATAGAGGTTAGTCTATACTTTAAGCAATTTGGGTTTAAATAGTCCAGCATATTTTAGAGCGTGTAAAAGGTTATTTTATTCCCTGAACCAATTCCTTTAGTTTTTTATGTATAAATTATATTTTATGTATAAATTTTATGTTAAATGATTATACATTGGACTCGTTTCTAGTGTTTTTAATGTAATTTTATGTGATTTAGATTGTATTACATTATTTATATATTTTTTGTTATTCCAACTCATTGACTCATTAAATTGTCTTTTTATTTTATGTTGGCTACCTGTCAGCAATACAATAACCTATTCTTTATTTTGCAACACTAAAGATTATAAGCTGAACACTGATGCATGTATTCTTAATTAAAAAATTAACTTGTAATAAATTTGGAAACAGCACTGATAAAACGAAACACCACTGATTTTACCGTTTTAACTATCGCTAACGTGACATTTTCCCCTCGCTATTGCACTGCAAAAAGAAACCAAATATTTCCTGTTTCCAATTCATAGCAACCTCGATTTCGGGAGCCAGCAAGACTCGTGTTAACTGGCCTTGACACTTTTATATGAACCTTACAACCGTAACTGTAATTTTACTTATGTAAATTAAATCAACATAGCTACAGATTTTTTTTCTTCAAAAATCTAGATTGCACAGTAATACAATAGTAGTACAATGTAATCAGTGTTTAACTATGAAACTGGTGTAACATATGCGGTCTAGATGTTTGATTGTGGTGAGAAATTATGCATTAATAAAAACCAAGCAGTTTCGCGAAATCTAAGTAGCTAGCTACATTTAATGAATCAGTGGCCCAGTGGAAAAGTCTTAGATAATTTAGTCTACAAGTTGTGCTGTTTATCAAATAGGCCTATTGATTTTGAGCAAAAATAAACTAAATTAATATCAGCCGTGAAGAAAATGTAGGCTAAGATTAGACATTAAGGAAAGAAATATGCATTCGTATTTCTTAATCATAAACAACTGGACATGCTTAAAGGTCAAACTAATTTTACGATGACCTGTAGAAAAACTGTAGGAATAAATATTGCTAAATTAATTTGTCACGGATTTCGGTTTTAAAAAGGATTAGGCTATTATTTTTATTCATTGGTGAATTTAAGGAAAACAAACGTTTTAAGAAAAGGTAGCCCTTTATCTGCTTGTTAAATCGAATGAGGTTAATTCCCTGTAAGATGGCCATCTCCAAACTTCAGCTCAGAGTTCCTCCACCATGCTTATTTTCCTCCTCTTCCATTGGACATCATATTTTGGCTCTTTCTCTTCCCGCACTTCCCATTGGTCGCGCTGGGTTTGACAAACAGCAAAAGGGTTGCCCTTAACGCTTCGAAAAAAAGTTTTCCAGAAGTGAATATCAATCAGAGAGGACTCCACGACAGAAAAAGAGACGTAGAGAGGTTGGAAGGAGACGCAAAACATTGAGATATATTAGCAAACTGTCTTCTCGGACAATGTATTGAGCCGTAGTCCCTGCGTTGAGAATGGGTTCTTTTATTTTTAAGCCTTTACAAGGCATACATTAGACTTGGGCTTGGATTACCGTCGTCACCGGAGACCTAAATCCACCCGTTATAAACATTTTGCGCGTGCGGCATTCTTGCGCTGCCACCCGGACGGAGTTTCTATTCGCCCTTCGTTGGATTTGCAGTGGTAGAGATGAGTGACAGGAGACGGTCCGCTGCTGCGCTGAGTTCACGAGCGCACGCCTTCTCGGTTGAAGCCCTGATCGGGACAAACAAGAAGCGGAAGCTCCGTGGCTGGGAAGAAAAGGAGCTGGAGCTGTCTATGGAGAGCCTCGCGAGCAACGGACAATTGGGGGACGGAGAGGATCCTGCTAATTGTCTGGATATCGACCCTGGTTAGTGCGTGATGACATGGCAAGCTGAATTGTTTACACTCCGATCAAACTTTTAGACCGCATTTACAATCGTTTTCCTTGCACAAAATATGGTATTTCATAGTCGCAGGCCTATAGCCTAAACACTGAATTTCGCAACTTACAAATTCATAGAAAGTTTCCAGAAAAAGACTTAATAAAACATAATAGACATTTAATTCCTCTGTATAGCTAACCAGACTTCCTTTATTTCAAAATTGAGCAACCTGTAGAATAGGACATTTGTAGTTTTTGTTTGTTTGTTTGTTATTAGAAAGAAATATGTTGTGCTTTAATTCAGACTATGCACATGCAAGTGAAATATTGGTGCGTTAGTCTAAATACCGAGTATAATGCGCCAATGGCCTAACAAGTCTATTTATGTTTCATCAGGTTAACAGAATACCATATTATAGAAATTAATTGGAAACAAGAAAGAACAAATTGAAACTATTTCAGCATGCATCCAGATCTCAACAGATAAGTGCACTTGTAAATATACGCGAGCAGGCGCTTACGCACATTACTGTGTGTGCGTGCGCGTATGTGTGTTTCTTGGTTTCATCGCTGTAGTTCAACTGTTGCAACGTTAGTCATCACTTCATTAGTCTCGCTTCAGAAGCATTTGCCATTAGGCAGACCATTAAGTTCTGCACAACAGGCTGCTGACTGATCATTCTGTACATATTATGAAATAGTCCACTATTGAGGGCGGTTTTTAAATGTGATTTCACCTCATTTTTAAAAATAATAGTGAGCACAGATAGATGGTTATAGTTGGGCAATACTGTAACAAAAGAACAGCTTTATCAGAGGACGACGAAAAGCGCGACAGGTGAGTACACTGAATGCAATTGTTAATAACATTTTTATTTTTAAACAAAAACGGTCAAGAGGCTTTTGTGACATATTATGCATATTAAAACTGGATTTCTACGAGATTACACGGTCTGGGCCAACAGGTCAAATAGGCCTGCTTGTGTCAACATTGTTTTCATACTAAACCAGCAGTGTTATTCAATTACAAGAAAGAAAATGAATTGTGTTTGCTTATAAATAGCCTTGTTAATTTAACAATTTGACCCAACGGTTTTTAGGTTACAAGCTAAATGGTAAATCCGTTTTGATCCAAATATTGCTATTTAATATAGGCCATTTAAACCTATTTAAAGTCATTAATTTAACTGCTCAATACCCATGCTCAATGCCCATGCTCAAAACAGCCTACATCAATAATGAAATAGAGTAGTTGTGGCTCGACCGTTAAAAAAAATTGGTTTAGCCGTGACACAATAAGGGATTATAAGATAATATGATAAAAAAAAGATAAGATAAAGATGAAAAAAGGTTAACATATGTTCTTTTTTTGTAAAATTATTTCAATCATTCGATCGCTCTATTATCTTGTCCCACGCGCTTGCATATAGGCTACAGATGACTTTGTCATCTGTTCAAGGCTTAAACATGCAGGAGTTGACTTGATTCTGTTTTTCAGTCATTTCAGTAAACACGAATGAGAACGTTTCCACTTCTTTTAATAACAACAGTAATTACCAGAGTTCAAGAAAGATCATACCTTAAATAATTACTGCAGAGAAAAACATTTTTTACTATTTAATATTGCATCAAGAAATAGACTCATTGAATCACCAGCAGACTTTAATCTTTTAAAATACATCTTTATTTAAAATTAGAAATAACTTGCGAATTAAGCTATTTTCGACCCCAAAGTATTCTGGGGCATTGTTTTTTCCGTCTTGGACGTTTCAAAAATGTTGGATTTTATTTTTTACCCCTTTAATAATTTAATTACTACCAGCCTTCATTTTAATATCCGCAATTTAAGATATCCATTACATATTTTCACATCAGTTTAATGTAGCCTATGGATTTAACCTTTATCCTCTTGCGCATTGTGCTTTTCAAAGCATATACCTGTAACAAACCAAATTAATCAAACGAATGGAATATTTATACTACCAATTGTCTACTATTTATACTAATTGCTACTAATTTTCCATATTAAAATGGTGTTGGCGTGCCAAGTAATGAAAATGTTACAATTGGACCACTGAAAACGGATGCATTATGTATTTTTTTCCTCCCCAAATATTAATGTTAAAATTCTTCAATAATTTACTTTTCCACTTAGGCTTGCGTTGTGTTAGTTATTTTTTATTTACGTTTCCCACTTATTTTTTCAAATTTTACACTAATTTAATTTTTTGTTTTTTCCATATGATTTTCCTTCGATGTCATTCAACTCGTAGTGTTTTTGCCCTTTCTCTTGCATAATTCCCAGAGCGACAAAATCAAAATGAAAGACGACAGATGTGTACATTTAAAAGGAGTCTTAATCTTTATTTTTATTACCTCCCTCTTACATGAGACTGAGTGAAGTCCAGCGGAAACAGGTGGTTCTGGGCCTGCTGGATTGGGTTACCCTGCAATTTCATGCTTAGTTCGCCTCTATCCCCACCAAAAAATTAGGTCATTCACAACGAAGTCAAACACTGTGCATGAAGGCTAAAATATTCACGTGAAGATTCTTTGTTGCAATTTGTTTCAGCAACAGAAAAAAATGTAAAGTGTTAGCAGTTCTGCGATCGCCTATCAATTCGGTTTTCTGTTTGGTTCATTGCGCCAAATCGGTTACCTTAAAGTTTACGGGTTTAGAGTTATCGTTTCCAAGCTAAGCTTATGCTATGATAATGATACCTCTTGTCTTATTATGAGGATATCGTTTGTAGTGTTCGGTTGACGCTGGTAGGCAACAGTTTGTCGTGTTATGTTGTAAGTAATTCTGGCAGAGCTATTAGTCTTGTGGAATGGCTCACTGACAGCATCTCAGAAACGACAGCACATTGATGGCTTTGGATAGAGTTGAGGACATGCCTGAGAGATTGCATGAAAGAAGCGACGGGGTTCATTACTATAATTACACTGATTGAATCTCTCAAGAGGTTGATGAAAAGTCAGATTCGGGCTCTGGGGCTCCGAAAGCTTGCCCGCGGCTGCAGAGGGTGCTGTGCACGGGGTGCTGGTGGTTTGGCTCAGGCTGCTGCATGGCCAGTCTTTTCGAAGCTCATGGTTACACAGTCTAATTTGCTTGACATCTACAGCCAACAATCCAGCTGATTTGAATAGCTTATGGTTGAAGTCATCTGAATATTTTAAAATTATATAACGATATCTTGTGGTTTGTGTTTAACATAGGCCAATTTTGCCTATAGGTTACTAACAGTGCCAAGGCTTAAAATATATCTGCTGTTTTCTTTGCTTTAATCCCTGTCAAACAAGTTTATGATAATTAGTTTTTGTTATTATAATTATTTTTATCGTAACGTTCAAGGTATAAATCAAAATTTGCAGTTTCCTTCAAATCCTAATAAAAATCTTTAAAAACACACACTAAAAATGCAATTATCGTAAAAAAAATATTTTAATCAATTACCAGACATTCGTGTTGTGACTTACATTTATTAATGCAATTAATGTGCAGGTCGGTTTAACCCCGCGCACTTACCAAAATAATTAGACCAGAAGTAGGCTATTTTCTGGAAACAATATGAAATACCCACTGTTCGCACTGTTTTTTATTCAACAGTCCATCGTGAGTCAATCCAAGTCGTTTTTCTTTTACGTCTGCAGGTGATCTGGTTCTACCGTTCAGTATTGTCAACGGGCCTCTAGAGGCCCTCGTCCTGCTGCTGGCGTTTATGATTTTATTTATTCGTTGTAGATTCGGAGGCCAGCCCGGGCTCTGACGGCGAGGGTTTGGCGGAGAGGACGTCCTGCTCGTTCGGCTCCCCGGCGGACCTGACCTCCGCCGCCTGCGACCCTTCACCGTCAGCCTCTATGGAGGAGATCCAGGTGGAGCTGCAGTGCGCTGACCTGTGGAAACGCTTCCACGACATTGGCACAGAAATGATCATCACAAAAGCTGGAAGGTAAAACGAAATTATAATTGGCAACATAAAATATGTTTTGGTCCAATTAAAAGGAATTACTTTTATTTTTTTAAAATAGTTTGATGTTATCTCTCTTCTCTGACGTACTTAAAACTACATTCAAACACTGTATAAACTGAACTAGACCTGCTTTAGATGAACGTTCTCAACAGTTTCGATTCTAAACCAAGTTTTTAATGCAGAGTCAGAAAGTGTTGAATATTGCTATACTTTGCATAGGCTAGGTTTCTATTAAGTGAAAAGAAAACCCCTAAAGAGGACCCCTGTATTATTATGATAATAACAATAATAATATTAATAATACCCTAATTATTACCCTAACTATTATTACTTATTTATTTGTTTATTAATTGAATATGTTTTCTTTTAAATATTGATTGAAACTATGGACTCCCATGTGTAATAAATGTGCAAAGAAAAAAAAAAAGAAGAAAAACCCCCCCCCAGTATTTTCCCCTATTTTAACATGTAAAGCGTCTATATTTAGTTTTTGCTGAGAGTGAGGTGAAAGTTTTTGCCTATATAACAAACCAAAAACAAAATATTATTAACAAAAAAAAAAAAAAAAAAAAACGATAACAGAGCATACATTTAAATTCTGTTCATTTTATTTAGGTTATTTATTTCAAACAAATAGAAAATAAAATATTTTGAGCGTTTGTAATAGACCCATACAGACAGCTTTCATTTATGCTGAACACACGCATACGCAAAAAACATCTTAAGGTAGGCCTATTGTTCCAAGTGTTTGGCAAGAGGAGGTGGCTGCGCGCGGGGACTGAAAACATGAAAACAGTGTTTTGGGGCGCTAATGTGTTACATATGGGCAGAAGTACCTAATCACAAACCACAACCAATATATGGCGAGCTACGGTAGGGCTATTTCACTACTTACTCAACCCTGTAACGGTGGGCGAAACAGCACAACAACTGTTTCTGATTAATGTATTTAAAAATATGTTTTTCGTTTTCTTGCTCTTTTGAGCGTCAATTACAGCCCAAACCGAGCATATAACTTAACCTGCACAGTTCACGGTAAGACCTTTCGCCCCTTTTTTTCTCGACGGGATTGCTAGGTATTTCCGTGCCATTTTTACACTTTACGATCAAATCAACATGAAAACACGTCTCCGTTTATTGGTGTAAGTCCTTGTCTTAAAACAGAGGGTAAACCTGTGCTTAGGAACACTTCCTGATTGCACTGGATGGTTGTAAAGTAGTGATTATTAATAGAAGTCCATGTTATGGTGGTTTAAATGAACTTTTTTTTAACCGCCGTTAAAAATATAGAAATATTAAAAAGTTTTTTTACATAACTACGTAAAATAGCTTGTCTCCAATTCACGCAGAGTAGCCTAAAACTTTATTTTAAAACGTGTTTGGAAAAGACAGCTAACGAATAGTTAATAGATTAAGACAAACACAAAATGAATTAAAAGAAGTAGATGTAAATTCTAAAACTATTATTTTAGAAGACTTTTTTTCTCAGACCTTTCTCACTAACTTTAAATAATTTTTTAGGCCTACACCACATGTAGACTCTTTTTTTTCTGATTCTTCGCACTTGTGTAATAAATCACGCATGTAGCAATTTTTCATTGAAACAGTAAACAATTTTGTTTGTGCCAGAAGCCTTTATCAAACCACGCAACTTGTCTCCAAAATATATAACGTGTAATATAGACTGCTGGTGTACATATCCAGTCAGAAATTAAGCCTGAAACAATTGCTTTTTTAATGCAAGATTCATGAATAGCGGCGTGTATTTTATGCCCCTTCTAATAATAACCCTATAAATTTCGAAGTGTAGGGGGTGCGGCTGAGCGACCAGACACTTTCTCTCATTATGAACAAAGAGATTTATGACGCCTAAATGAAAAGACAAAGAAGTTGCTTTTGAAGTGTAAAATGAGGAATTAGCCAAAAATGTCTTTTTAGACGTGGCTAGCTCTTTAAACATCTAGCTCTTTGTTCAGTTTAGTTTATTTGAACTTTTTATATACATTTCTGAATACTTTGATTTGTCTGCTGTCCATTTCTTTTAATTTTGCAAAATAAATCCTGTTATTATTTGCAAATAGGCACCAAATAAAGACAAGAATGATTAAAATAATGCTTTTATTGTTCTTATACACAGTATGGTTTTGTTGGTGTCTGACAGTTGTATATTTTTCTTAACATCAATCACTCCAAATATGTGGCACACACTTTCATTTTTAATTTAATTAATTGAATGTAATGCTTACATTTCACATTTTCAGTCTAATTTTTCTCCTCCTTAAATTCTGCAAAATCATCTTATTAAATTCTTATTAAATTAAATTCTCAATTCTTTCACTTTAATAAAATAAGGTTTCAAATCAGAGTTTTCCCAGTGCTTCCATGGAAAAACAAAGCATGAATTCCCTTAAAGACATTTCAGTAAACAGCTTAAATTTGTTTCCTAGTGTGAAGAACATATTAATAATCATTATTGGGGGGGAAGTTACATAATAATATTACTTTTCTAAGTAAAAAGTAAAGTAACACATTACTTTTAAAATTTAAATAATAATATTTTAGTTACTTTTCTGAAAATGTAATGTGAGTTGCTTTTTAGTTTAATTAATTAGCTTTTAAAATAAATTGCTGAATTAAAATTAAAGTAGCCACAATGAATCACACAGTCAAGGAGAGAATGTGTTTGAGAATGTGTTGTACTTAAGACAAATAATACAAAAGCAGCAAACACATTGCTTTAAACTTTCAGTAATCTGTATATATATGGCATAGCTCTGGGCTCAGGAAGTTCTCAGAACATTATCTTAAAATATTATTTTTATGTGTTTTTTTGAATACATTATTCATAGGAATTTTTTATAAATTTGCACAAAACAGACAACACCAACAAAAACAAATATACAAACATCCCCAACACTAATTTCCCTTTTGTAGATTTAACAAAACAGACACATAGCTAACAGTTTGCAAACATTAAAGTCCTCAAGCATCATACAAATACACAGCAATAGGGTGCATACACAACTCAATACAGTTATGACAAACAAATAAGTAAAATAATAAAATGTAAAAAGGAAAATGCAAAAAGATATATGATACATATAAGCAAACCATTCAGTGTGTAATAGAAGGAAGGTTCTGTATGCCTTTATTTCAAGCAAGCCGATTGTGAGAGGCATTACAAGGTTATAGTGAGAGGAAAGAGGGATGATTAAAAAAAAACAAAAAAAACAGAGGGTACAGGGGGATCTTTTGAGATTGTATTGGATTAAATATCCTCCCGCTTTAAAAATTGTAAATTGTCAACGTATGTAAGTAAGGTAGACCATGTTTGTATTTTTTTAAAGGTAAATGAAGGTTATACAGTGTGTTGTTAATTGCAGAGTTCCTCTATTAAAAAAAGAGAAAAAAAAGTTCTGAAAGAGATCAAGCCACAGATAAGTAATAAAAAGTAATGCAAAAGTAACTTAAAAGTAATGAAACGCATTACTTGCCATAAAAAGTAACTACTGTAAGTAACACAGCTAGTTACTATTTGGGGGAGTAACTCAATATTATAATGCATTACTTTCAAAAGTAACTTTTCCCAACTCTGTTAATAATCCAAATCATATATATATTTCACTGTAAGGAACCTCTTGTAGAATGTAAGTTTCTTTGGATATTAAAAGTCTTTTAGGGAACAACCAATGCCAAAAGAACATTTATATTTAAGAGTGTAAAACTTGAGGAATCTAGAAGATTATACACAGCAAAATATTGATTCCAATAAAGAGCCTTTACTTGCAAGAATGCATTTTGTTCTCGACAGTGTTTAATTAATATAAATTTTACTCTGTCTTAGGAGAATGTTTCCTGCTATGAGGGTAAAAATAGTGGGATTGGATCCACATCAGCAGTATTACATTGCCATGGACATTGTACCAGTGGATAACAAGAGATACAGGTAAACACCACTCCAATAAGTGTGAAGCAATTTGACAGAGCATTTGTATACACTCTGGAAAAGCGATCCCTCTTGAAATGAGCTGGGAGATTTACATGAGTAAGCAACGGTGACTGTAACCCTGACAGAGTTGCCGTATCAGCACTGAAGCTGGTGTAATGTATCCCTATGATTTCGCTCTCACCATGACAACCTTCCATCACACACGCTTACAGACAAGGGTTACTTAAATGCAACTAAAGCCTGCATGTACAGCTTGCTGTTGTGCACTTGTCCGTTTCATTGCAAGTCATGTATGTCCAATTATGTTGGTTTAATTTAATAGTAATTAAAAGGACATAACGATCAGCATAGGCTAGCTCTCATTGCTTCTTCCTACACTCACTATAGATCAGTAAACGCATCTGATCTTTGTTTGTATTCTGTGAAAGTATTTGAGCCGTGTTTATCCTTTAGTTTCACATGCTGATGTATGAGAGCAGAGGTGGAAAGGGCTGAAATCTGAACTTTTAGGGAATAAGAGGCCGTGAATAAGGATATCATTTTCAATTGTCATACACGGGTGCATCAGATCTGTTTTTAAAGTTGTTCCAAGTCTGCTACAATTAATGCATAGATCTCAATGTTTTAAAGACAATGAATGCTTTAAACAAAACAAAAACAAAGCAAACAAAAAAAACAATGCACAACATTGTGGGTGTTATGATGTTAATGAATCAGTGTTTGTGACAGCACAATAATCTTCCAAGTCAATTACGCTCAGATTAATGTATGCATTTACTGAAAGCGAAACCACAACGGCTTGAGCACTGGCCTTGAAGAGAGCCATTTAGAACCCCCAAATATCATGGAGGATTTTAGAAGCCAGAAGATCTTGTAAAATTAAATAGGATTTTCTTCCTGGCTGGGGAATTTACCACAAGGCTTTGCAAACGGAGCAAAGAGCTGTCACTGGAATGCCTCATGTGTCTCGAGGGCTCGGGTCTGGAAACGCAGCCTTTATTGGAATTTACTCACTTTACTTAGGCCCGCTGCCCTTTTCAAGGGACACAGAGTTTGTAGTAGACTTGTTAAATCTTTCTTTACGTGTTACTTGAATTACTCTACGCTTTAATGTGGGCATTCGGTATGGCTTATATTTGAGAGAAGAAATAGGAAAGTGCAGAGTGGCCCCGATTTTGGGATCTGTTGCAAATCCTCGCCAGCTAATTTATTCACAAATATCCTGCATGCGCTGGCTGCCGTTTTTGTTTCTCCATTTACATGCTGGCCTGTTTGCCTCTCTTTTTTTTTCTTTGTCCAGCTGTCTGCTTCAGGCACGCCAGTCCTCTCTCTTATTTTATATATGCACTCTAATACACACAATAAACGCACATGGTGCAGAGCACATGCTCTAGTCCACACTTCAGGGTATCACTTACTCTGTCAGTAAAAGAAACCCAATATATGACTTGGTCTATTTGCTGCCTTGTATAAGAAAGCACAAGCATAACTGAACTATACTACACTGTGAAAAATGATTAGTTATTCCTTTACTTTAAACAAAAATCTGTGTAAAATCTTTGTAAATTTGAATTGTTAAGCTGACTTTCACAATCTTGCACATAGTTTATTTACTTAATTTTGAAGACAACAGGTTAAAATTGTAAAGTCAACTAATCATTTATTTTTACTTATTTAAATTTTTATTTAGAAGAAAAAAAGGACAAAAGAGGAGAAAAAAAACTAAAAACAAAGAACAAAGCTGTTGTCATATGTGTTACAAAATCAAGTCACAATACATTTGAAGCACATGATCACATATTGTCTACAATGACATACTCAGTCCATTTTTGCCATTACTTGTTGCACTTTTTCGAATCAAATCTTAGCTTAAAAGTCATTCTCTCCATACAGTGTATTTCCTTTACAATTTCTATCCATTAAGCCCTTGTTGGAGAATCAGCATGAAACCGTTTTTGAGTTATGGATTTTCTGATACTTACCAAAGGGATTTGAATTTGGTATTTGTCAAAAGTTGAAATAATTTCTGGTATTTTCCCAAGGTATAATGTAATAAATGAGTAGTCCACTTCTTCTCCAGTCAGCTAATCATTTTAAAAACAACAGTGTATAATAAAAGCAGTATATGAACTCAAAATTAAGCACATCCATCATTATCATGAATTAATGTCTTTTTTATTGCTTTGACTTAACATATGATAAAGATGTTGTTATTTTGTGCCATAATGATCTAAAAATGTGTTTGTGAGCTGATAATAAATAATTTATTCAGTTTTAACAATGTAAAAGGTAAAAAAAAAACATTCTAAATAAAACACTTGAACATTGAAGATTGACTCTCGTAATTGTTTATCTTAATTTCCTATGACCATTAAAAAGCCCAAATGCTTATTTGAATTATTGAAATATTAACTTATAATTTCAAAGTAAAAGTAGCTCAAAGGTGTTCAGCCAAACAAAAGTGTCTATACTAGTTAACATAAACATTAATTAAAAAAATTAATTACTTAATTAATTAAAAAAACTTCACAACCAAAGTTGGTTAAAACCTTCCAGGTTTTAAATTAGCTGTTCAGATTTTCAGATGTACAGAATCCATAATCAGTATTTCACAGATATAATATTTCACTGATTTGTTTTACTCATTTTTTTTGTTAAAGTCAACCAATTGCCATTTGCACTCTTACCTGTCATCTAAATCTATGTAAATACATCTGCATGTGTACAATGTTCTGCATGTGTTAAATATCGCTGGACTCTAATGGGCAGTCGCTCCGCCATCTGTCCAAAAAGGTGTCACATAAAGTTGGATCTTTATTGATTGTGCTAGAGCCAGATGGCAGATTTATGAAAGATGAAAGAGGCCTAATCAAATTTCCAGTCCTATTTGGTCTTAGGTTTCCCTTTTCTTTAACACTTTCCCTGCTACATGGAGCATAACCCTAAACAGGACTCCAAACAGGAAATTGCGAAAACGCCTGGTACTGTATGCGTATGTGTGCGAGAGACAGACAGAGCACGAGTGTTTGTGTTAAAGCGCACATGTTTTAGAGCAGATATATAACTTTAGATCCAGCAGATTAATGCCTATGAATGTGCGTGGCACACACGTGTGTTCATGTCCGCAGTGGCCGGGTGATCTGGGAGAGAATAAGACAGACACAGAGGATGTTTAATGCTGCCAAGCAATAACAAAAAGGGGCCAAATGAGAGTTTTGTCCATGTTTGAGAGTCGGGTGATGACTTTGGCAGAGGCGTTGCAGTTAAGCGCTTTCAACTGTGCGCATGGCCAGAACTAAAGGCATCCAGCTGTGCCTCAAGCTGTCAGCTGAGGAAATGCCCTGCAAACAATACACCAGAAGTGCCCAAAGAGGGTCTTTTTAATGCTTTCTATCTACTATGTTAATGTATACATACTTTCTAGTATCTTCTGATGGGTTTAAAAGGATATTTTGTTTGTATTAAATTTGTTTGTTTAATATGTAGGGATGCATGAGTAATTTTTTGGCATTATAAACAGTGACCTGCTGGAACCGAGAATATCATTGAAATTATGTGCTTATTGTTTTTGCAGGTATGTGTATCACAGCTCGAAGTGGATGGTGGCAGGAAATGCGGATTCACCAGTGCCGCCCCGAGTTTACATTCACCCAGATTCACTGGCTTCAGGAGACACCTGGATGAGACAAGTGGTCAGCTTTGACAAACTCAAACTCACCAACAATGAGCTGGATGATCAAGGCCATGTGAGTTTACATTTAATTGCTATTAATGTCATAGCAATGTTATTAAAAGTTTGGGGTCAGTCAGAATTTTTAAAATGAATACTATTTATTAATGAGACACACATAAATTAATCAATTTTCATAGTAAGTTTAATACTTATTAATACTATTTCTGCTACTATGGATAATAATACTAACAATAATTTTCAATAACAGAAAATCCTCAAAACATGTAGTGTTTTAGATATTGCCCTTTATGGACTTTTTCTGTCCTCTTCAGCAGGCTAAAACACCTGGAAACAAGCATAAATCTTTTATTCCATCAGCCTAAGTAATTAAAGTCTCTTAAGGGGAAGAATGATTCAAATCAATAATTAATAACAATGTCTCAATCCAAAATTATGTATATTCAACATCATCATGAATTGATGTCTTTGTGATAACCTTTTACATAAATTATTACATAAGTTTGATTATTTTATGCCAGGTTAATAGTTAATAGTTTGTGCGATGATGAAAAGATTTATTTTTACATTTTAAATTAATTGATTGTTTCTAGTGCTGGGCAAACATGATCATGACTAATCACATCCAAAATAAAATCATGATTAATCACATCCAAAATAAAATCATGATTAATCACATCCAAAATAAAATCATGATTAATCACATCCAAAATAAAATCATGATTAATCACATCCAAAATAAAATCATGATTAATCACATCCAAAATAAAATCATGATTAATCACATCCAAAATAAAATCATGATTAATCACATCCAAAATAAAATCATGATTAATCACATCCAAAATAAAAGTTTGTTTTGACATGATATAACTGTTTGCGATGCGCTGGCTCAGTAGGTAGTGCTGTTGCCTCACAGCAAGAAGGTCTCTGGTTCGAGCCTCGGCTGAGTCAGTTGGCGTTTCTGTGTGGAGTTTGCATGTTCCCTGTCCCCGCATTCACGTGGGTTTCCTCTGGGTGCTCCGGTTTCCCCCACAGTCCAAAGACATGTAGGTGCAGGTGAATTGTGTAAGCCAAATTGTCCGTAGTGTATGAGTGTGAATGAGAGTGTATGGATGTTTCCCAGAGATGGGTTGCGGCTGGAAGGGCATCCGCTGCGTATAACATGTGCTGGATAAGTTGGCAGTTTATTCCGCTGTGGTGACCCTGGATTAATAAAGGGACTAAGCCGAAAAGAAAATGAATGAATGAATAATATAACTGTGTGTACTGTGCATATTTATTATGTATATATAGGCACACACATGCATGCAGATATTTGAGAAAATACTGATTTATATTTAGATGTAAAATATGTGTATATATATTAAAATGTAAATATATATTAAACAAAACCGTTTTGTATAATTTTGTTTTATGTGTGTGTATCACAAATACATAATAATTATATGGTAAAAGGTAAAGTAAAAATAGATGGATTTTTAGCCCATCATTGAGTCTATTTATTCACTTGTGTAAATTTATTTTTATTCAGTTTAAATTTATTTATTTTACTTTTTCAAGACAGTTAAGAACAAAACAAACAAAACAACAACAAAAACAACAACAAAAAAAACTTTTTCAAAGGAACGTGGAAACAAAAAAGACAATTCAACTACAATACAACTGTCAAAGGTCACCCAATACAATCTTATTTACATTCGTATTTATGGTTGATAAAATATTGCTATACACATTTTTGTTAAGGATTACATATCAAAAATCATCAGGCTCCACATATATATATATATATATATATATATATATATATATATATATATATATATATATATATATATATATATATATATATATATATATAAAATATAAAAGCACCACAATAAAATTAAAACATTACATTTCCTCTCAACCATTTACCCCAATATGCAGAAATTTTATAGGCTTGTTGAAGGAAAATATCAGTACTTCCATGTCAAATACAATATCATGTCATTCACCTTCAGATGGAGGATTTTCCTTGAGCCATTTCTTTGTAATTGCCTTTTTGCTAGTTGTTAGTAGTGTATTAAGAAGATATGCATCATTTTTTGGTATTTTTAAAGAGTAAATGCCCGTGTACATAGTTTTAAAATTACATTCCAAATTCAATCCCATTATTGCATTTATCTCTTTATTTAAATCTTTCCAATAGGTGTGTATAATATTACTATTCCAAAATATGTGGAAATGATCAGCCAATACATTTCCACATTTCTCCAGCATTCACCATTTTTTTGATCTCTAGTTTGAAAGTATTTTATTTTAGTTGTCATAAAAAACCTGATTACATTTTTCCAAATAAATTCCCTCCATGAATCTAAATTAATAGTGCTCATTATGCAGTTAACCACTCCTCATTTGTTCTAATTATATTTTATTCAGTTTTTAAATTAACATGAAAATGTTCATATGATTTATTTACAATACAGTTTGTAAAGTAATATTTTCTGTCTTTTAGTGGATATATGATGTATTGCTTTGTTTACCAAATGAGTGGATCTAATTGGATTGGCATTGTAAACATTAAATAAAAGTTAAAAGTGTATTCATATATTAAGTTTTTAATAACAATACTCCCAAAATCATTCCGCAGAAATACGTCAATTCCCCCCCCAACCCCCCCCAACACACACAAAATTCTGCACAGAAATAGCAAAAAATGTCCGCAGATTCTGTCTGGCCCTGGTTATAAGTAGAATCTGTGGACATTTTTTGCCATTTCTGTGGAGAATTTTGTAAACAATCTGTGGATTTATGTGGAATGATTTTGGGATTATCATAACTAAAAGCTTAATATATAAAATAAAAAACAATCCATTTTTAACTTTTATTTAATGTTGACAATCCAAATCCAACTAGATCCACTTATTTGGTAAACAAAGCAAGTCTCTCATATAATATCTCTACTAAAGACAAAAAATATTACTTTACAATCTGTATTATAAATGAATCATATGAACATTTTAATATTACTATTATTATATCACAATAATATTACTTAAACTAATTTAAAACTAGATAAATATAAATTTACACACATTTACATAAGTACTTAGACTAAATGATAGCCTAAATATCCAACACAATCTCACGGCAATTCGTAACTTTTTGATTTAGTGGCTAATTCCTATGAATTCGTACGATCTAATTCGTACAATTTAGTACGATTTGCTCATCCACCAATGACGGTTGGGTTTAGGGGTGGGGTTAGGTGCCACGCCTCTTTTTTAAAATCGTACAATTTCGTACAAATGAACTCGTACGAATTAGCCACTAAACTGTCAAAACGTAAATACTTACGTTTTCTCGTGAGATCAGGCTGAAATATCTGCGGAGATCTGCGGATTTCTGTGCGTGCAGCATCCGCGTGGGCCTAGTTATAAGTCATAACGTGATCATGTACAGTAATCAACAATAAAAAGCAACTGTGATCTGATTATGTGCACTGAAGATGACAGTAATGATGGTGGAAAACCAACATTATCATCATAAGATTAAATTCAGTTTGAATATTATGTTAGAATCAGTTAAAATAAAAATATGTAAAACTGTTATCTTTAAATGATAATAATATTTCACAACATTTGATCAAATAAAAACAGCATTGCTAAACTCTTTCGGACTCTTCCTGCTTTCTAAAATTAAAGCCACCACAAAACATGAAAAACCTACACATTAATTATTTGTATTTGAGCAAAGAGACAAAGCATACACCTGACTATCCACCATCGCTGTTTTCGTTATGCACGCTAGTTGATGGATAGCAAACCTCGTCTCCCCTGAAGACATCTGTATATCCTCTTGAGCAAGAAAACCATTATTCACTGTATTCTCTGAAGAACTGGCAAAACTGGACAAAGAATGATTTTAATGTACTCGACTGTGATATTCCCCATGTGGTGTCTGTGCTTAACAACAGCTGAATACAACTGGAATGTAAGCACATGTTATTGTGTGGAAATGTATTCACCCCCCCACTACCAACATATATTTCTTTTTTATTTTTCATTTGTATGTCTTGTGCCCAGTTGCTCTGGTGTTTGGCATTGTGCTGAAGGATGATTTTATTATCAGACCGTCTGATGACACTCTCATCCGCAGCACGCTTTGTTATCTTGTCTTGGTTATGTATCGTGGCCGTGACAGTGACTTGAGGAATGGGGTTATACGTCCAGCTCTATCCAGAATAATGGGAGCCACAAGAAGAATGGGCTTAATTTACTCAGTATGGTTTTAAAGGCTTATAGACCTCATGTTTCGTTTTAGGAGTGAACAGACGCTTTTTATGTTTTAGGGCCTAGAGAATCCAGTTTAAACAGTGTTTGTAATTTTAGGGAGCTTTTGTTGTGCGGTCGATATATATTAATACATTTCTTTAAATGTTTAAGTTGGCAGATATGAATATTTCAAGCACCTAAATGGGGGATTGTTTAAGAGTGATTATGTTGAGATATTGTAAAAATATCTGTTAAATGACAGCTTGTGATTGACTAGTATTTTCTTAATTTTGCTCTGACAGCTTTTGTTGAGGAAAATATAACTACACTTTGACAAACTGAATTTTAAAGACATTTTTTAAAAACGATGTCTTGTGTAAGAAATAAAATCTGTATATAATAATTTTAGTACCGGGAAAATACTAGTAGCTCATTATTAGGTTGCAATAATAACGAGCTATTTATATTTATATAATTAATATTTTTATCAATTTTCGAACTAAATTACTAAAGTAATTAAAAGTTACTTTGTTAAATTTTACAGCATTAATATTTGTTGGATAATGCAAATAAATAAATAAGAAGAAGTTCTTAATTAACAGTTGTTTTTACAGTGATAAAAAGTGACATGAATAATTCAGATTAATAGCTAATTTAATGTTAATTGAATTAGTGTTGTTGTGTTTACATTTTCTTTCACAATTTTTTGGAGAAAAAACTGTTTAATTGCTTGTTTGCTTGCATAATTTTATTTTATTTTATTTAAATTCTGTTTTAATTTAATTTAATTTAATTTAATTTTAATTTATTTTATTTTTTATTTTATTTTATTTTATTTTATTTTATTTTATTTTATTTTATTTTATTTTATTTTATTTTATTTTATTTTATTTTAAATATATCCTATTTTAATTTAATTTAATTCTATTTTATTTTAATTTAATTTTATTCAATTCTATTATAATCTGTTTTAATTCAATTATATTCTAATTTAATTTAATTTAATTTAATTTAATTTAATTTAATTTTATTTTATTTTATTTTATTTTATTTTATTTTATTTTATTTTATTTTATTTTATTTTATTTTATTTTATTTTATTTTATTTTATTTTATTTGCTTCCTAAAAGCTGAAATAGCCTTTTGTGTTTTCAAGTACATAATTTTAACAGTGTCAACATTATGTATTGTGTATGTGTTCTCCTGAAAAGTTTTCACTACACAGTCAACGGTAATGTAAAAACAATTAAATAAATACACAAGAATACATATATACAGTTGAAGTCAGAATTATTAGTCCCTCCTCCTCATTTCCCAAAAATTATGTTTAATAGCGCAAGGAATTTTTCACAGTATGTCTCATTATATTTTTTCTTCTGGAGAAAGTCATATATGTTTTATTTCGGCTAGAATAAAAGCAGTTTTTAATTTTTTAAGAACCTTTTTAAGGTCAAAATTATTAAAAATATTTGTAATATATATATATATATATATATATATATATATATATTAATTACAAATATTACAAATATTTTTTACATAAATGGATGATATCTAGAAGTGGCTAAATGGTTTTACATTTGTACAACAAGAGTATGTAAAATACTTTTCATTACATTTTATTTTGTAGTAAAGCAATACAATTTATTTATTTTTTGGTCATTGTGACTCTAAATTTTAAATTGATGTCGATTATCCGGCAAATGCATTTGCTCATAACCAGTGTAATGGCGCAATAAAGTCAGAGAGGAAGTCGAGAATAATTGCAGATGACAGGCTGCGTTTTCTTGACCCAGTGCTGCAGTGTATCAGTGTTTTAGATGCAGGATTGATGTGGGTGAAGTAGTTTGCCTCAGGCCACGTCTGTGAACTTCACTGCTCTCTATTGGCATCTCGTCTGCATATGGGGCTGTTTTGACTCGAGTCGCTGATGCTATCACTTCACTGTTCTGACAAATGTAATAACATATGGGTGTTACAACTGCAGCAGGCTGGTGTTTTCTCAGGAAGAGGAGAGGGGACTTTTCTTATACCACAACCTCGTAAAAAGAGACTTTATTTTTTGTTCGCCTGGAGGGCAAGAAAGGGCCGGAATTGAAGTTAACCCTGGAACGTCCTGTGTGGGACCTCGCCGCCATGAAATATATGTTCCTTACGGTTGTTTCGCACTTCCATAGCAATATTTCAAAAGAACGGCATTTATTGGTATTATTACTATTAAAAGTCTTGAATGCTTTATTAGATAGATATATTTAATAGTCTTTCTTTTATTCTTTTACTGGTAATGTATAATGTAACTTTTTTTATGTTGCTTTTTGCTAATAAATGCTGTGCTGTTGAACTTTTTATTCATCCAAGATCTAAAATGTTCTCAATAGAAACATTTATAGAAATAGAGTATTTTAAAGCAGAAAATCAGCATATTAAAATGATTTCCGAAGACTTTCAATCACGAGAATTATTTGCAGTTTAAAAAATAAAACAGAAAATAGCCTTGCTGAACAGAAGATAGAAATATACACATCTTATTATTCTGAAACCTTTGAATATGTACAGTTATGGAAAAGATTAAGCGACGCCTGAAAATTTCTCTTCAAGAGTTTCTCTGGATTTAACATAGATTTTTCTGTAGTATTGAAAACTTTTCTTCTATATTTAAATGTAAAATGTAACCATGATTTACAGAAGACACCCTAGTTTATATACAGTAAATGCATATTTTATCAAGCGTACTTGCAAAAATACTTTATATCATGGGTCACAGTGCAGCCCCAAAGTACTTATAATTGCCACTTGTCAAATACTTTGATTTATTCTTCAAACCACTTAGTTTTACCCATTTGACAGCAAGTGGTTTTAACAATTTAAAATATAATAATATTTGGTATGAGCACTAAATGTTTTAAATATTTGAATAACATACAGGTCCTATAAGTGCACTGTAAAACATTTTATGATAAAAAGTCATGACTGCAAATGTTTTTATGTTACTTTAACTTATTTTAATAGGTTAATTAGGTTTTAACTACATTTTTATTTTTATATTTTAGTCAATTTTATTGATATAAGTTGAGATGACAGGGAAAGTTAATTTGATTCAACTAAAAAAAATGAAAGCAGCAAGAATTATTTTACAGTGTGATTATTTTTCACGTTAAGTATGTCTCATACGCTAAGTATGATAAAATATTATTAAACTAATATTTAAGTATTTTCCCCCCATAATTATTTGAAGCATTAAAGTAGACATATAAAATGATTTTGCTAATTTAAGTTGATGCAGAAACTATTATAATATATAATATTATAAAATATAATAATTCTGTCAATTCATAAATACAGTATTTACAGTTTCTTTCATTATTAGTCTACTTTGAATTCTTTTCATATAAGTTTTTTAACAATAGTTTTAAAAACTAATTTTGGTATACTTATATTTTATGATGAATTATAACTTTGTTTATAGTTATTTTAAAATAACCTTATACTGTATTATAATGACATGTTATAGCTACATTTACAATAGTTTTATTAATACTTATTAGTGATGGATTCATTGTCAATATACATGTTCATATCACATTATACAGTGATTTATAAATATTACTTAGTCAGTCAGGATTGTATTTATTGATAAAGATACAGTTTTCAATTTTAAAATGTTGTTGTGCTATAGTGCAGTGTTTCCCAACCCTGTTCCTGAAGGCACACCAACTGTACACATTTTCAATGTCTCCCTAATCAAACACGCCTGAATCACCTATTTAGAACATAAGAAGAGACTCCTAAACCTGAAGTTAATTAGTCAGGTAAGGAAGACATCCAAAATATGTACTGTTGGTCTGCCTCTAGGAAAAGGGTTGGGAAACACTGCTATAGTGTACACTCTTTTTCTGCTTGTTTAAACTACTTATTTAAAATGAGGTGAAACAACACAATTTCTGCAAGAGTTTAATTGTTTTATTTCAATCCACTTAAATTTGTAAAAACTAATAAGTTAACTTAAAGACATCAGTCGATTTATGTTAAGACAACATGAAAGAACTGTGTGCAACCTACTATTTTTTACAGTGTAGATTTATAGAATGATTACCCTAATTTCTTATAACTAATTTCTTTTTTCTTGCTACGATGACAGTACAGATTTAGTTATTCAGTTATTTTGTAAGATACTAGTGTTCAATTTAAAGTACAATTTAAAGTTTTAAACACTGTCACTGGGGTGGTAACTTTTCAAAAAGTACACATTTGTACTTGAAGGGTCCATATTGGTACCTCGAAAGTATATATTAGTACCTACAAATTTTAAGAGGAACGCTTTTGTACTTTTTAGCTACTAATATGTACACTTGAGGTATTAATATGGACCTTTTAGATACAAATTTGTACCTTTCGAAAAGGTACCACCCTAGTGACAGATCACGTAACTTTATTTCTGAGAGTGTAAATTAGGTTAACTTGCCAAGTTAGGTTAATTAGACAAGTCTTTAAACCACAGTGGTTTGTTCTGTAGCCAATCGGTAAAAAATTTTTTGAGGGTGCTAAGAAGATTGACCTTAGCAGTTTTCATTAATTTGTTTTATTCCTGCAAAACTAAAAGAAATAAGAAAAATATAATAGGAAATACTGTGAAAATGAGCCTTGCTGTTAAATATAACGTGGGAAATACACCTTAAAAAATACTGGGTTCCACACTATTCCTTTATGCTGTCCCAACACAAATCGATTAAACTAATTTAATTGTTTTCACAAATTTAAGTGGATTAAACATAAAACAATTAAGTTTTGTGTCGATTTGGCTCATTTTAATAAGTAGTTCAAACAAGCATCAGATATCTTTTTTGTGTGTGTATTTCTAAAATAATTTAAGTTACACAGAAGGGCTAATCATTTTGTCTCCGACTGTACATATAATTATAGTAACTCTTGGCAACTCAAAATACAGTATTGCACTTCCAGTAATATCACCTGCGAATTCCACAGACGCTGCTCTGGGTCTCCATAATGTGTGGCTTTAAACATTTCATGGATCTGCTGTTGTCTGGCCTCGGGCAGCACTGGCCAATTGGATTGGATAGGAAGGGGCAAGCAGGAATATTAAATTTACTGTCATCAAGCTGTTTGGTGAAGGCCTCTCTTCTCTCTTCTCTGACCTCCTCGGTTGCGCTGGACCCAGGAGACACACATACACACACACACACACACACGGACACTGCAGTAATGAGAAGCAGACCGAGGGCCTGAGGGAAAGTTTCAGCCTCCTCGCTCTGACGCCAGCAGATCCTCGTCTGATTCATATCTCATCAACACTCTCATACAACATCTTCTCATATTGGTCCAAGCAGCTTTGATATCTGCAGCCTCATTAGATCAGAGATTTAAGGCAAGACACTGCAGGCAAAAACTTTTTTTAATGTACCTGTCAATTTTGAGATTTCATGAAGTTTTTAAAGGCTATAATGTGAAACATAAAATACTGTGAAATGTTTGTTTTGTCACACTTTATCATTTTGTATCTGCAAAATTCACTTACTGTATTTTTACAGTTAAGTCTTTCAATATGAGTTTTGTCTTCAGCACTGAACCATAAATCTAAACTTTAGCATCTCTTACATAAACCAAACTTTATAGTTTTATTTATATCCATATTCTGACGAGTTTTTCATGTTGTTTTTACATAATTTGACAACATTTTATTCTATAAACACATAATTTTCTGAATTATGTAGTGATTAAAAGAAATTCCTAAAATTCATTCATTAATTTTCCTTCAAGTCCCTTATTTATGAAGGCTTTTCACAGCAGAATGAACCATCAACTATTCCAGCATATGTTTTACACAACGAATGCCCTTCCAGCTGCAACCCAGTACTAGGAAACACCCATACACACTCATATACACACACTCATACACTACAGCCAATTTTGCTTATTCAGTTCACCTATACCGCATGTCTTTGGACTGTAAGAGAAACTGGAGAACCCGGAGGAAATCCATGTGAACACAGGGAAAACATGCAAACTCCACATAGAAATGCCAACTGACCCAGATGGGACTCCAACCAGCGACCTTCTTGCTGTGAGGCGACAGTGCTAACCACTGAGCCACCGTGCCATTCCTAAAATTCTCACTTTCAGTACATTTGACTTTAATTTGTCTAAAACAAAGGAATAATATCTTTGAACCTGACTTCATCCAAGGTTTAGAGTTTTTTTGTGTAAGAACTGTGCACAAATGAGCATGTATTTAATGAAATAGCGGCTCATTTGCATATATAAATGTAACATTTTTGAAAACACAGGATATTTGAAACTCTTAATGTTATCTGTCAATTGGGGAAGTATATTAATAACTACACTGTAAAACGTTTCACATTGATTAAACTTACAAACTCAAGTTCACCGGCTGTCTTGAAAATCAACTCGCCTTGTTTCAACTTAAGATGTTGAGTTTGACAATATATTTAACTAAAACTCAACATCTGAAGCTAAAACAAAGAGTCTCTCTCTAAGTTGATAAATCTCTCTAAATCTCTCACATTTTCAAGGCAGCTGATGAACTTGAGTTTGTAAGTGTAACCAATGTGAACCGTTTTACAGTGTATAAGTACATATGCTTATATCTATACAGCTGCAGAAATGTGCTCTTTGGTTGCAGTAGAGTAGTTGATTTATAATCACTTTCTTTAATTCTAGATCATCCTGCACTCGATGCACAAATATCAGCCCCGTGTCCATGTGATCCGGAAAGACTTCAGCAGCGAGCTCTCGCCAACCAAACCTGTTCCTACTGGAGAAGGAGTCAAGACATTCAGCTTCCCAGAGACCGTCTTCACCACAGTCACTGCCTACCAGAACCAACAGGTCCATTACTGACTGTCAGTGTGCAGAAAGAGAAACGTGTGATTCAGCTAGGGATGCACTACAATTAAAATCCAAGCTGATAAGACAAGTTATATTATATTATATTATATTATATTATATTATATTATATTATATTATATTATATTATATTATATCATATCATATCATATCATATTATATTATATTATATTATATTATATTATATTATATCATATCATATCATATCATATCATATCATATCATATCATATCATATCATACTAATACTATACTATACTATACCATACTATACTATATCATATCATATTATATTATATTATATTATATTATATTATATTATATTATATTATATTATATTATATTATATTATATTATACTAATACTATATTATATTATATTATATTATATTATATCATATCATATCATATCAGATTATATTATATTATATTATACTAATACTATACTATACTATATTATATCATATCATATCATATCATATCATATCATATCATATCATACTATACTATACTATACTATACTATACTATACTATACTATACTATACTATATTAAATTATATCATATCATATCATATCATATTATACTAATACTATACTATATTATATTATATTATATTATATTATATTATATTATATTATATTATATTATATTATATTATATTATATTATATTATATTATATCATATCATATCATATATCATACTAATACTATACTATACTATACTATATTATATTATATTATATTATATTATATTATATTATATTATATTATATTATATTATATTATATTATATTACATTATATTACATTATATTATATTATATCATATCATATTATACTAATACTATATTATATCATATTATACTAATACTATATTATATCATATCATATCATATCATATCATATCATATCATATCATATATCATACTAATACTATACTATACTATACTATATTATATTATATTATATTATATTATATTATATTATATTATATTATATTATATTATATTATATTATATTATATTATATTATATTGTTTAGGCATCACCATGGGCGTTGCTATGCCTATTTTAGGGGGGCTGTAGCTCCCCTATATTTCTACTCAGCCCCACTAAAACTTTTACGATTAGCTCATAAACTGTTAACTAAATTATTGCCTCAGTCCCCTTTAAATTTGATATGAAAACGGCGGCAGAATTCAGTTCCCTCCTGTCTTTTGTTTTTCATTTGATCAGCAAACCACAGCCGTGGACAGCGAGAGAACAAGGTGTGTGTTTGATAAATTGTTATAATATCTGCTTATTTGCAGTTCTTTGCTATAGATAACCTTGTATCACTTGTATCCCAACGTCACGGAGGAGCAGTCAGGGTTTCTCCAATAGTATCTGGATACAGCCGTTATGATGTAAGCTGAGATTGCATCACTCAGCGATGTAATGTCAGACACAATGCACTCAAATGGAGCTAGTGACGTCACTGTGAGGGGTAGTGTTAGGGGTGGGGTTAGGTGAGCCCATTAAAAATCATTGGATGCAGCCCAGATTGCACTGCACCAGGTCTGCATCCAGACCTCTCTCAGTTTTCTCGGCGTTCACCTCATCAGCACAGTTGTTTCCTCCAGGGAAAAATGTAACTCTTAACGTACATTTCGCTATTTTTATTTCAAAATGAACTACCAATATAAAACACTTTACAGTTCGTGTGGCATTAACTATACTTTACAGTCTTGCACAGAAAGGATTAAACACAGTGACAGAAGCACTTAGAGAATGTACTCCTTTTAACTGTCACTGACGGAGATAGAAACATCAAGCGTTGTCTGGTATTAAAAAAAATCCTAAAAACGCCCCTGGGCATCACGATATAATGTTCAGTATATGCAAAATTATTTTTGTGATTTGATAAATATCAAAATAAGTTTAGAATATCGATAAATGACAAAAATAAGGAATATAAGACATAAAAATGTTAATATGCAGTAATACTTGACATATATGTCAGTATTGGTCAATTACAGACATATATGTCAAGTGTTACTGCATATTCAATAGACAAAAAAATCAATGGACAAAAAACTAACATTTTGACCAGAAAATTATTAGAAATTGTATATACATAAAATACATTTAAAAAAGCTAATTGTAGCATTTATTCTGACATTTCTGAGATATTAACTAGCTGAGATTTAGTAGCTTTTGCCAATTTAATTGTGTAAAAAGGTCAGAGAAACGTTTATAAATTCTGAAAGCAATTAGCAAGGTGTAAAATCCAATTATTTTTACATTTTGAGTTTACATTTTGAAATGTAATGCTTATATCTCGCAATTTCAGCTTATTCCCTCAGAGTTTGTCTTACAGTTTAGAAATTTTTTCTCAGAACTGCAACTTTATCTCTTACAAATGTGAATTAATAGCTGCCAACTCATAAAGTGATAGTTAAAAAAGAGAAAAAAGGTCAAATTGCAAGAAGTCAACTCAAAATTCCATAATATAAGATTTTTTATGATTTCTAAGAAAAAAAAAACATCTAAACTTTTATTAATAATTTAAACTAAGTCTTTTGTATATTCCTGTGGCACAAACAAACATCCATAATAACCCATTTGTTATCAATACATTGTGCATCCTGCAATAAAACCATATCATGGATCAGTTTAAAAAGGAAAAAAATACTTTTGTTCTGTTTATTGCTAAACTGACATGTGAACAGTATCAGAATATGTCAAAACATTATTAAACAAGGCTGTTTTGGACTTGTTCTCTCCTAACAGATTACCCGTCTAAAGATTGACCGCAACCCATTTGCCAAAGGATTCCGGGACTCAGGGAGAAACAGGTAGATTTCAGGAAATTTTATCCTCACTCCATATTGTCCATGCTGTGTGCGCAAATACACACAAATCTCGGCAGTGGCCTTTCATATGGATATGAACCCCAGGAGATCCCTCCTAATCCCACGTCCCGCTACATTAAAATCACTCCCTCGTTCATTCGGCTGCCAAGAAAACCTAGTCGATCTGTGATAAAACGATCTGATTGAGGGCAGCGGAAAGAAAAAAGACCCCTCTTTCCTTTTCTTTCTCCCTTCCTCCAGTCTCTGCATTTGCCTGCGTTTCACTTCTCCGTCTCTATAAGATGCGAGTCAGAAATGGTCATATACTGTGAAAAACTCTGAGACAGACCCTCAGCACATGAAAGCACACTTCCATCTGGAGAGTATTATCGCCACAGATATTTGAGACATCTTTTTTCATTTTTCAAACAATAGACCGCCTGATTTATGAACTAGCGTTAGATTTTCATTGCAGAAAGATAGAGATGAAAAGATTATCCAGGAATAAGATGTATATATCTAAAAATTCTAGCTCTCTCACACATATATCCCTATAATGCTAATAAAAAATACATTTTTTCCTTCAATAAAATCATTCAAATAGTAATGCACTGGATCCTTTTCATCTCGGATTGCAAACCACAAATTAAGTTGTAATGCTTGTTAGCTTTTGATGATCTTTGTATGGCAGGCTGTTTTAACATTTAATCTTTAAATCCTTAAAAGTTCCTATTTTCATGCCTATGTCTTTTTAGATACTAGCATCTTTTCCATTAAGTGCTAGAACTTATTCGTTAGCTGATATTACTGGTTATTCTTTACGTATTAGTGCTTATTCTTTAGTAATATATTTTAAATTGTACTAGTATTTATTTTTATAGATAATAAACACTAGTATCTGTTCATTTTGTTATTGTAATACTTATTCATTAGATCAGTGTTTCCCAACCCTGTTCCTGAAGGCACACCAACAGTACACATTTTCAACCTCTCCCTAATCAAACACACCTGAATCAACTTATCATAACATCAGAAGAGACTCCAACACCTAAGTTAATGGGTCAGAAAAGGGAGACATCCAAAATATGTACTGTTGGTGTGCCTACAGGAACAGGGTTGGAAAACACTGCATTAGATAACAGTACTTATTGAAAACTACACTGTAAAAAAAATCTGTTAATATTTTTTTTTTCTGGCAGTTGGGGTGCCGGAACCCCCCCCCCAATAACGCATGTAAAATTTCACACATTTGCCATAAAATAACAGACGTTAAAATACAGAAATGTCCTTAAATTTAAATTTTCGGTAAATTTCTGTAATTTAATGCCCGTTATTTTACATTTTTTGAAAAAAAAAAAAGTAAAATAACAGATTTTTTTTTAGAATGTAGTATTTATTAATTAATATTAACCCCACCTATTATTAGACACTAATACTTTTTTTCAACAGTTAGTGGTAATGATGTTATTAATAGTGACAAATTTCACATTATTCAGTGTCTTCTTTTGGTATCTGTCATTGAAATATCACGTTTTCGGTTTTGATTGGCAAGCATTCCAATTGTGACGATACATAATTTTTTATGTAAGAAATTCATTACATAATTATCATTAAAATTTTACTAGTAATTTTTTGGTAAAATTTCTCATTGAACTCTACTGTGGCCTTTTAGACTCATCATATAAAATGAGTAAAAAAGCAAATTAGACTACATAGACAAATAATTACTACTAATAAATTACTAGTATATTTTAAATTCTTACAGTAACTGCTTAGGTACCCGTATCTAATAAATAAGTATTATAATTGGATGGCTTATTATTAATATTTAGAAAAAAAGTTGTTTCTATTGGAATCATTGCTAATCAGAAATTAGTATATTATATCGAAGTCAGAATAACTACTACATATTATAACTAACACTTGTTGTTACCCTGACTTTGATATGATGTATTCATTTCTGATTAGTAATGATATCAGTGGAAACCATTCTAAACTAGATATTACTAGACATTATAAAAATTACTAGCTAGCAGGGTGACTTGTGAATGCTTGATTCTGATTGGTTGATTAACATTCCAACGTGTGAACGGCTAAAGTAGTTCCAGGCAGGTTCCATATCACTACACTGAATGATTTCAGTTACTTCACATCCTATAACAGTTAAAAAGAAACAAAACAGAGGGATCTGTATGGGATTTGTAACACCGTGTCCTGACAACGTGCAACACAAGATTCCAGTGACAAGCTATTTGTCTCTCTGCACCACATGTGACATGACAGAAAAAATTAAGTTCAGAAGTCATTCAGAAGTGCAGAACAGAACTCCCAAATGACATGGACAGGTTTATTATCTAATTAATGAATGTTAAACCTCATTAATATTCTTCAATGTAAATGTGTATTGAGTTCACAGTTCTAACGTTTCTGTTTAAACTATGTTTGCTAGTTTTTTAATTAAAAAAATTTGAGGTAAACTATCTGTTCTTTCTTTCAATATTGCTATAAATGTGACATTTAACACTGATTAAAGCATGTAATCAGGTCAATTATAGTAGTTTATGCTGTTGTTCAGCTGCATGTTGCAGAAATACATACTTTGCATGTTGCTGTCACGGATGGTTAGGACAAAATCTTTCTTTAACATGGAAACAATGCCTTTTATTGCATATTGTAGCATCGTGCATGTAGTTAGGACACAGTGTTAGAAACTAGTCCGGTACTGAGGAGCTGTTTGAAAGCAAAAACCTGACAAATGTCTTGAAATTCAAAATCTGAACAGTGTCTTTATGTGTAGTAACTGTAGGTAGAATAGTTGACTTTGATTCATTGAATTGAAAGACAATAATGCACACCTGAGATATACAGTAATGCATTATTATAATAATAATGGCCTAGTCATTAATTATAACTAGTTTCTATTTAATAGGAATTAGAATCAAATGAATAAGTAGATGTATCTAATGACACTAAATGTGGGTGTCTATTTAATAGCTACCAGTATCTAAAGAATGAGGAAGGAGTATCTAATAAATAAATATTAGTACACTGCAAAAAATATTCCGTATTTTATGATTCATGTTTTTATTATTTTTATTTTCCCCAATTTATTTATGATTTTAAATTACATTATGGGATTTTGATCTTTCTTCCCACAACTTTAACCTTGAAAAGTTTGAAAAAGTGACTTTTATTAATATTTTTAATAGTTCAAAATGATATATTGTCTGGGTTGGTGTTTTATTTTTCAGTACAGAAAACTTGTAATAAACTGCCAGTACATTTTCTGTTATTTTACAGACTTCTCTAAATATTATTTTGTATACATTATATTATTTCAAACTACTAAAATGTCAAAAAAAGTCACTTTGTTAAACTATAGAGTTGAAATTTTAACATCAAAAGTCCACATAGCAGAGATTAATAAAACATAATGCACTTCACAACTGTAAATAAACAGAAAACACCTGTCAATCACAAAATAAGGAAACTGTTAATTAACATACACAGCTGAAGTCAGAATTATTAGCCCCCCTTTGAATTTTTTCTTATTTTTTAAATATTTTTCAAATTACGTTTAACAGAGCCAAGAAATTTTCACAGTATGTCTGATAATATTTTTTCTTTTGGAGAAAGTCTTATTAGTTTTATTTCAGCAAGAATAAAAGCAGTTTTAAATTTTTTAAAAGCCATTTTAAAGTCAAAATTATTAGCCCCTTTAAGCAATTTTTTTTCTTCGACAGTTAGAACAAACCATCGTTAAACAATAACTTGCCTAATAACCCTAACCTGCCTAGTTAACCTAATTAACCTAGTTAAGCCTTTAAATGTCACTTTAAGCTGTATAGAAGTGTCTCTAAAAATATCTAGTAAAATATTATGAACTGTCATCATGGCAAAGATAAAATAAATCAGTTATTAGAAATGAGTTATTAAAACTATTATGTTTAGAAATGTGTTGAAAAGAATCTTCTCTCCATTAAAAAGAAATTGGGGGAAAAAATAAACAGGGAAGCTAATAATTCAGGGGGCTAACAATTCTGACTTAAACTGTGTGTTTGTATATATATATATATATATATATATATATATATTACAGTGTACCTATGGAATAACTACTGGTAATACATGGAACACCTACATTTTCTTTTACATTGCATATTATATATGAAATATTAAAATGGCTTGCCATAATTAATGGCATCAGTTGTGCTTAACCAAGCCACAAATCAACGTTTTAATGTACATCACAATCACTCTTATTTATGATACATTACATCTTTCTTTTGGTGAGCAGTGTTTGGATTCAGTCTGAGCCAGTGCTGGAGTCATTAGAGCGGTTCACTAACAAGCAGAAAAGAGGAGAGAATTACAGCCGCTTAAGCTGCACGGCGAGGGCCGGTTCAGGCAGCGCTGCAGAGAGGAGTAAATCACACAGGAAGGGGAGCCTTGTACACAGCACAGATGAAACATCAGCCAGATTTATGTGCATAGTAAAAACCTGCTCCTTTTTACGGGCTCCAGTTTCCTCCAACTCCCCCTCTGACTTTTCTCCCTTTTTCGCCGCTGTCTCATGTGCATAATCGGACTGTCTCACCTGTTTCCCTTTGCCATCTCACGTCTCCTTTTCCGGCTTTTTTCTGCCACTGTCCCCCATGCAGGACCGGGCTGGAGGCGATAATGGAGACGTATGCTTTTTGGAGACCTCCGGTGAGGACGCTGACATTCGAGGACTTCACAAACATGCAGAAGCAGCAAGGTATGCGAGTTTGTAGATGTTTTTAACATGCCTACTTGAATAACAGTGGCTTCGGATTGCGAACGCTTGCTTCATAAATCATTTTTAATGTTACTGTGGCCACAATAATCACATACCATGGTGGATTTATGAATGAGCTGTACGATGGGTGGGACGGGTTGGACGATCTTGGGTTTTTGTGTCCAAGAGTGAGGTTGTCAATGTGCCTGTTTGAAAGATCATGTGTTATTTCACTTCCTTTTAAATCTGACCCTGAAATGTGAAGCCATATGCTTAAAAAATAGACAACACACTCAAAACCATTTTTTTTGCTTGTTCGAACTACTTATTTAAAATAAGCTGAATCAACACAATTCTTGAGATTTCATTGAGACAACTTAAAAAAAATTTTTTAAGTGTTAAACTAACTTAATTGAATGAATTGTGTGGAACCCTGCATTTTTTTGTGTAATTCGTTTTAATTCAATTCAATTCAATTCAATTCAGTTCAGTTCAGTTCAATTCAATTCAATTCATGTTTATTTCTATAGCACTTTTACAATGTAGATTGTATTAAAGCATCTTAACATAGACGTTCTATTAAATTGAAACTGTGTCAGTCCAGATTTCAGAGTTTAAGTTCAGTTTAGTTCAGTTCAGTGTGGTTTAAATTTCAAAAGTCCAAACACTAAAGAGCAAATCCATCGATGCGCAGCTAATATTCATTATAAAATGTCATTATATATAATATATCATCAGAGTAATTGTAAATAAACTATTTATTTTTCTTCAGTCTGCTCTTGAACTGATTGAATTGGTCTACAATGAATGATTATTTCTGTAAATGGAATGATTCCATTCTCATGTATTGAATCACTTATCTGGTAATGATTATGAGGGAACACCAGCAGCATTTTTTGTCCGACTTTGAAAGACAGACTTAGAATATAATTACAAAGCTTTCGTTTTGAGTCTTGAAATGCAATAATGAAATGCAAAATTATTACAGATTTAAAAGGACAGTTTGCCCTAAAAAAAAGTTTGCCCTTTAAAGCCATATAGTTTATGTAGAAGTTGGAAGAAGAACATAGCAGAACATAGAAATAATATTTAAAATTTGTATTATTTTTTAAATGAATGAATGCATATTATTACAAGACATGCTTTTCTGTTTAGTATAACAATCAGATTTTCTTAACCCTTTGACTGCCCCACTAAGAAAAAAATGTTTGGATTGCAACTCCTAATGTCGCTAGTTAATACACTAAATGCATTTTTTCAACACATCCCATAATTTCTAAAATATTAACCTCTACCAAATGGTAGATATGTCGGTTTGTGGTAAAAGTAACGGAATTATAACAATTTATGATTTGTGTTGAAACAACATGAATAAATTAAGTTAACTTGTTAGTTTTACAAATTTAAGTGGATTTAACATAAAACAATTAAGTTGTCACCAAAAAAGGTTAATAATTGTGTTGTTTCAGCTCATTTTAAATAAGTAGTTTGAATAAGCAGCAAACATATGAAAATAGGAAGTGTACGACCAATTTATTAAAAAAATAATCAAAATAAAACATTTCTGAATACGAAATCATCTTTATTTTTTGAAGTATGCCATAAAATATTGCAGATTTTCTTTTTTTTTTTACAATAAAACCAAAATCAAGTGTGCAACAGGATTATGTTTGATTCTTTTGTAAACCAACAATGCTGTGTGTGAACCATTATTTAAAACAGTCATTCTTTAAATGACTATAACAGTCATTATATAAAACAGTCAAAATATGGTCAACCATTTAGTAGCGCATGCAGATATGTTATGTGAATGATCATATGTTAATCCAGCTGATTAATCAACTCATACATTTCAGTCCGTTTCTCACACAAATCTCTTGTATGCCTTTAGAAGTCTCGGAGTAATGTGCTCATATTGATTTTATGATCATTTTGAAGCTTGAAACGTCATGAGAGCAAATAAACTGTGTCAAATTGAATCATTCAAAAGTAATCGTCTTCCTATAAATTTGGCTCTTGCACATGTCTGATCGATGTCTCTTACTCAAAGCTAGCATTATAGCCCAGATGATCAAATGTTGATCTAACTATTTTTTTCCCCTTGTCGTAAGGTCAGAGTAATGTGAGCAGAGTATTTTGTCTGAGTAGACATCTGTTTGTCATCACAAAGTTCTCGAAACGGATTAAATGTTAATTAAAGTTCTCGCACGGCTGACAAAATGTCGCACCCCCCCCCCCCCCCCCCCCCCCCTCTCCACCACCATCACACCCCCGCAGCTCCAAAACTGATCGCCCTCCCTCTTCCATTAGTTGTTCTCCAAGCACCGCCGAAGCCTCTCTCACTAAAGCCTGACAACAGGGGAAAAACATGACATCACCGCGAGCTCTCCTTTCTTTTCGCCAGCAGAACAGAACCAGAACTCAGCTCAGTCATATTATCGAACGCATATGGAGCTGGCCCGAGCCTCAGCCAAGAGAGTTCTGAATATTATAGTTCCTATCCCATTCTGAGCCGTAGATCAGACTACATTTTCAAAACAACAAACTGAGTGCCGGCCAATTTCTCATTAATAAAGAAATATGTGGTAGATATCCCACCGCTATCACTCAGTTCCATGTGTTTGACTTATTCACTGCGCGTATGTGCCAGTGTTTTTTTTTCTCCTTTCTATGAACGTATGCCCAAATGCTGTCTGTAATACTGAGAGAGAAAGGCCTCTGTTGACCAGACATGCATATTATCAAACTCAAGCCACATTTGCATTGTACATTTGTCACAATGTTTCTGAAATGGTTGCTGCTGACAAGACATGTAATTAGCTTTTTACACTAAGCTTATCCTCTGGTTATTGTCTCTTTTTAAAGCCAACATTTTTACTTCAGGTTAAGCAGAATCTTACACAGGGGTTAAAGGGATAGTTCAGCCAAAAATGAAAATTTGTTATTAATTTGCTTGCCGTTAGGCTAGTTGGGAAGATGAAGGTTTTTGCTTTAGTTGTACATTAAAACATTAAGCTGAAACCATGTTCCTAGTGATTCTTAAAGTGCAAGTCAATTGCTGACATTTAGAGAGCCAATAAACTAAACAGATCGGGCAAAAAATTAATACCTGTGGTTTCTGTCGATACATTAAGGTCTTTTTAAATGACCAGTCAGTGTAAAGAAACGTAAAGAACTTAAATAATTTAAAATAATTAAATCACTTTGAATCGTTTAATAGTTGTTGTTGTTTTTGTGGTGAACTTTAACCCCACATTTTGATGCCAATTTTATGTAGTTTGAAAGAGTTTTGCATTTAAATATAAAGGCCAATTGTTAAGCAACAAACAACCAATCAACCAATCATTAATTGAGCCTTTGCATCATTAAATACTTTTGCGATTCATAAAACTTTATGCACAATTTGAGTGAAATTATGATGGAAGATATGGTTTACATATGGTTTAAAAAGGTTCTACTGAGGACAAACTGAATGGTTCAGTCTAGAAGATATAAGCCCAACTGATGTGCATGAGTGAGACAAGCCGTTATTTGAACAGGCTGCATGCTGTGCTCATCCAATCAATCATTCTGACACTGCAGATCTGCAAAGAGCTTTAACCAGGGGTTTGCGAATGTACACTAACGTTCTAAAGTTTTAGATTTTGGGAAAGATTTTATTCTTTTTTTTAAAAAGCCCCTTACACTACAGTAATACAGTAATGTTTGGAATTATTGTTATTCCAATTAAAAGATTGGTTTTATATTTTGTATTATTTAAAAAAATATAATTAAGTGCCTTATTACTATTAAAAAATGTTCTATTAAACCATACAGGTTCTCTCTTGAAAACAGAGGTTCTTTATTGACATTGATTGTTCAGTGAAGAATGTTTTACACCAATAGAAACCTTCCTTTTGGAAAGGTAAAACGTTTTTTTAGATTATTAAAATAATAATCCTACTAAGATTCTTTGGAAACCAAGGGGTGCAGTTAAGGTTTTGGAACCCCAAATTGTTCTTCTATAACATCTATGCATAAAAAAACCCTTTTGGAATTTTTTGAGAGTGTTTAGATTGATGTGAGGGTGTAAATAATGAGAGGATTTTCATTTTTAGGGTGCACTGTCCCTTTAACAACTTTTAAAGAACAATCATTTAGTTACATAGAACATGACTGAGATGAGTGCTCTGTTATGGGTTAATACGTGGCACTTGTTGCCAGGTTTGAACAAGCCTCTCTTGTACCCAGATGAAATGCTCTCCCTAAGGAGCCACAGTGACTGCTCGCGGTCCATGGGATGAAATAAGAGATACGCTCTCAGTGTGATTGTTGGACAGTGCATGTGTTTTCAGAGCTGGCTCTGTCTCTTCTCCTCTAGTCTTTATGCGTAGGAACATACGTCTCCACACTGTGTCTTTGGGTTTTGGATGTTTCTGAATGTTTGCTGACTCTGTTTTTCAGGAGGGAGCACTGGCACCTCTCCCACTACCTCCAGCACTGGTACTCCATCCCCCTCCGGCGCGACACACCTCCTCTCTCCTTCCTGCTCTCCTCCTACCTTCCATCTGGCACCCAACACCTTCAATGTGGGCTGCAGGGAGAGCCAGCTGTGTAACCTGGGCTTGTCTGAGTACCCCGCATGTGCCAGAAGCAACATGGCCGCACTGCAAGGCTACGGAGGATTGGCCGATGGATCCTACGGCCGCCTCCAGACCACAGGAGGCGCTGTAGCCTCCGCTCAGGCCTCAGAATCCTTCTTGCCTCAGAGGACTTCCTCTCTCATCGCGGCAGGAATGCAGGGAGGAGCTCATGCCTCATTGGCCACTGGTAACAGTGGTAGCGGTAGCGGTGGAGGCAAGATGGATGCGTATGGAAGTCAGCTGGCCTCTTTTCCTGCGTCCCAACTGCAGTACGTCATGCAGGCAGGGGCCAGTTCTGCCTCTGGGTCATCGGCTTCATCCGGCTCTTCCCCATCCTCTGCTCATATGTTCTCTGGGAGCCATCATCACGTGCAGCAGAGCACATATAACGCCTTTTCCCTTCACAATCCCTATAACCTGTATGGATACAACTTCCCGGCCTCACCACGCCTGGCTGCCAGCCCGGAGAAGCCTCAGGGTGGCTTACTGTGCTCCTCGTCCTCCGCCGGAGCTTTTGCTGAACGCCAGTACCTGTCTAACGGTGGCATGGACAGTATGCATATGATAGGCAACCCTACTGGCAGCCAACAGGGGGCCGGCAGCTGTGACGGCCGCCAGTATGGCTCTTCTTCGCAGATGTCCATGCACATGGTTTAAAGCAATTGAAAAAGCACAATAAACCCAAAACAGATCAAAATACCAAACACGAACAGCTGCTGCAGTTTTTATGCTCGCCTTTTTTGGGTGTTCAGAGTTTTATTATTCAAAATGTCAACCTTCAGTGTGGACTTTTTATCATCTCACCGCTTCATCAGACTAAAATGGAGTAAAATGTTCATCTCTCACATGAAATGGCTTCAAAGCAAATGGATACACTAAATAAAAATGACCCATTCAACCTGACTGTTGTTGTTGCTGACCTGCCGATCTCAACGGTGTACAAACTGAACTGAAATAAAAAGAGGAGATTTAGAAGATGGATTCCGTTGAGGATTCATATTTGGTGCAATAATGACAGCCATAACTGTCCCACATGTACGAAAAACATCAGCTAGAACAAAACATATCCTCAAAACTGTGAGTGAATAAGTGTTGTCAGACGTGTTGTGTTGATAATATACAATGCTTGTCATAAAGTTTGTGATGCAATGTTGGAAGCTGACTGACTCTTTCAGAGTCTCAGGACAGCGAAGTAATAACAGGGTTTCTGTATGTTTCTGACAATCTGTTACTAAGTTGCCTATTGGTTTGGAAATGGCTTAACCATATCCCGAGTGGAACATAAACATATAAGCAATAGTGAATGCACGCAAAGCACATAGGTTTTAAATTGTTGTGTGGATAAAAACCATAGGAAGACAAGGTAATTATGCTTTGGAGTGTTTGTAAATGAATATATTTAAATGCTAAGCAATTATATGGCCAGTGTATGATGTTGAATTAAATCAGTGTGGGAGGAATGAACAAATGTTGTTTTAGGCTGTAAATACAAGTGCCAAGCACATAAAGCTTATAAAATAAACACTATAAGTTCTCTGTATGTTTTTTGAAAGTAAAAAAATAAGAAAAACTGCATGTTTTGTTGATTTTGGTTGTGGTTTTGGTGTTATATCATGCAGTGGATCTTAAAGGGCACCTATTTTACTGCTTTTACAAGGTGTAAGATAAGACTTTGGTGTCTACAGAATGTGTTTGTAAAGTTTCAGCTCAAAATACCCATCAGATTATTAATTATATAATGTAGAACAGTGTTTCTCAACCACATTCCTGGAGCACCACCAGCTCTGCACATTTTCCATGTCTCCTTAACCAAACACACCTGATTCAGATCATCCGCTCATTAGCAGAGACTGAAAGGCCTGTAATGGGTGTGACAAATGAGACATCCAAAACATGCAGTGCTGGTGGTCCTCCAGAAACATGTAACCCCGCCGGTCCTATGTCACCCCACCCGCTCAAAGCAAGTATCAAATCGGTGACTTTCCGCATGGGAGTCGGTTGCTCTACCAAGGACGCTAAAGACCATGGCCTCTAGCGTTTGTCGCTAGAGCACCATTAGAGGTTAGAGGAGTGAGGTTTACCTGCACAGCACTTCACTAGTTGGCCTCTGCTACACGTGGTTGAGAATTTTTGTGTCTGATCATAATGTAGCTGTTTTTGTAGTCTGTGACTTTAAATCCAAATGTCTGCTTCTCCTGCGTTATGATAAACAGCAGTCAGTGATAGAAACAGACATGAATGAAGCTGAAATAATGTCAGGAGACAAAAATACCTAGTACGTTTATTTGATGTATTTGAGCTGGAGTCTATTCAAGCCTGTCTGAAATGATGAGTCTCACACAAATGCCATTTGTAGTACACACACACACACACACGCACACACACACATGCACATTTACTGACACCATGCGGCCGTGGTGGTTATAGTGGTTAAGAATTAGCAATTTTACTCTCTTTGTTACAAATATTCTCTGTTTTAAAAACGTTTTAAACTTATAAAATTAATTATTGAGGTGCAGCTGATCACATGTTTTAATCCCAGTTTTTTGCAACAAAAAGTTGTGTGGACATGTTAGTTCTTGTTTCCATGTTATTATAGAAACATGGTGCATGTCGATCAATTCGGTGGGTGGGGAAAACTGCACTCTTATGTAACATTGCGGTGGGCTTCAAAATCACTGGCATTTAGGTATTTTAATGTCAGTAAATAATAAAAAAAGAGACTTGTGTTTGTAAATTGTGTTTATATCACTCTAATTTGACAGTGGACACAATATACATACAAACAGTTCTGTCCAAACAGCTTACAAAATTTTCATCATAGGTGCCCTTTAAGTCTCTTGTTTGATCATGGCAAAATCTGGACATATTGGGAGAATATTTAGGACTATTTGAATAGGTTAATCAAATTTTTTTAATTTACATGGATCATTTCACACAGAAAGGAGAATTTATCAAGTCCTCATCCTCATAATCTGAAAAATGTAAAAAGGTTTTACTAATGAAATGCAAATATATGTTATACCCTGTTATTTTCCCTCTATTATAATCATGGGCTTGAGATAAAGAGAACCAGAAAACGATTATTTGAAAGTCAATATGTGTAAAAATAAATGTATAAAAACAAGTGGATTGATCCTGCTGTTCACTTTGATATAAAGAAGAAAGAGAAAACCATGTGGATCAAATTCATCTTTTCACTGTGGTGATGCATATAAATGCCACCTGTTTAAAGAGAGCGAATGGGGGCAAGAGGGAATGGAAGAGAGCAATCTGTTAGACACTGGATGGGGGTAATTTCTACATTTCTGGTTTTAATATGCCTGCTTTTAATACTTTTACAGTATGTATTTATGATCACTTCTCTCATGTCTGGGCTTTGGTCCTCATTATCCAAGCACAGGCTTCATTGATTTAAAAGCACAATCAGCATCCATTACATGGATGTCTTCAGAAGTGAGTAACTTTTTTTTTCTTTTTCTCTCTGTTCTTCTTTTATTTTTCTTCATTCTCAGATCACTTCCCATCATGTGCTCGGTCCAGCCATGAAATATCATATCTGAATCGTCATCAGAAAGTAAACGGTGTGGAAGACCGTGGAGACATCTCTCTGTATTAGAAACACCTGTTTTCCAAGTGCAGCTCTAGTAATGACTGGATATTCAATCAAAGAGTGCATGATTTCATAATTTGGCACATCCCCATCTCTCTGGACATTATTTCCAATAATTATGCGCATTTATTTGTCTTGTACTTTGAAACAAACCTCTGCTACAATTTCAAATCAGCCTGTGAAAATAAGAAAATGAAGTAGAATGGACAGGTAAAGTAGATGTAAAAAAGTACATTTATTAAAAAAAGAAGATTTTGAAAGGATACTTGACCTTTCAGAAAAGCAGTGCCATCCCATCAGCCTGAACAAAACCTGATCTATGCTGACACTCAAGTTCCGAAAGGGTGATTAAAAAAAGATGTTTATTTCAGAAAATCACAAGTGTTTCTTTTGACAATCTGGACAGCTGGTTTGAAGTATGGCCTTGTAAAATTAGATTTCTGGTAAACTATTGCCCTCTTGTGTTTCTATTCCACATGATTCAACAAGCACAGATCTTGTTGTTTGAGTAAATAAGTGAAGATTCTCCGTGGACCACATTATAGGCCTATAACATAACAGTGTGCCAGATTAGATCATCCTATTTAAACATGAAATTTGCCGTTTAGCCTATTATGTATTATAGAAACTCAATACACATGGCTAAAGATTAAATTAACAATTAACTATTTGTTATCTTTCTTTTTGACAGTCTTGCAAATAAATACTCTTAACAACTAGTAAACGACTGAAATTATTTAAGCAAACAAGGGAGAAACTCCCTTGTTTGCTTAAATATTTTCAGTCGTTTACTAATTCGATTCCGTCGTTCATAGGCCTACATGCAAACTTATTTAAGAACATGTTATTATAATAAAATTGACCCAATCAGAAACAATTTTCCACATTTAAAATTTCCAATTTCCACATTTCCACGCCCCTTCAGGATCTCCAGCGAATCATTACACCAGTACGAATAATCGATGTCTGATAGTCCGATTCAATTTGCGAGTGTAGTCCTGATGTAAATAAAGGTAAATAAAGGAGTTTGGCGGAGTTTGAGTTACGGCAGGCACACATTTATTTAGGTAAGAAATTAAAGTTAACAGCGCTTTGTCTATTGATGTTTTATGCCACTGTGCACATTTAAAGGTCAATTAAGTTTGTTAAGTGTTACTTTGTTGCCTCGTGGTTTTAATGGAGGGTAAATAGAGGTAAAGTTGGTTTTATATTCGCACATTCGTTCATTTAGCAGTCTCTATATTGTTTACCATGTTACTTTGAATATTCGATAGGAATTAGCATGCAAGTATGACTTCTAAACAACATTAACACTATCTAATTCACTGAACAATGTTGTACTTTGTCATTTGCTGCTTATATGATTTCCCTATTTAGAATTTGCAAAGAATACTTTACTGAAATTATATTATTAAAGGGAATGTCTGAATATCCAAATATAAAACCAACTATGGTAAATAAGGCCATCATCAGTGTTCATCGTCATGTTTAAGTTTGTTTGAAATCTTGTCAAAGTGTCAAAGTTACCTGTTACTATATCGAATCCATCTTTCTCCGAACTTGTCAACTGTGTTAAATTATGGGTTGTTTTTTTTTTTTTTTAGTTTGAGAAACTTTCGTTTAAAAGAACTGAAAGAAATTATAAAAATAAAATAAGGGTGTCGTACCAATAATCCATATATGTGATGTAAACTGAATGAGAGGTAGGTAGCCCTTAATTTAATTTGTGCTTTATTTGTATGTCAGAAAAATTATTAGTACCACAAGAATATCATATATGTGGCAAGAGCTCTCTTGTATTCACTTCATAATGTTCCACCTTCTTGCACCCTGTACAACAACACATCTGCAATATTCCACTGGACAGACTCAAGTTTTGGTGGTTTTTCATGGACTGCAGAATGCAATTTCTAAATTTCGTCAGTTTTTAGTATTCAGTGTTTTAATTGTGAGGGGAATAAATGGCACCTCGTTTTAGCTATTAAAAACACAAAATACATTTATTTTATTGCAATTTTAATGGAAGTTATTTCCATATAACATACAAAGCTTCATGGGGCATAGGAAAACATGTGGATATGTTGTTTATTCAAAACCAAACTGCGCCATGTGTAAATTGAATGTCTGGTTTCTGGTGACATTTGCTTCAGTTTAGCTATACAAAACATCTCCTTATGCTACTCTATTGCAAACTGGTTTGTCTTACCATTTTATTTTAATATATTGCCTTAATTATAAACCATTTTAAAGCCATTCGTTGTTTTAAGTCATTTACTACACTTTGATACTCTTTATTTATTCTCAATCTTCTCAGTTTTGCACATTCTCAGAAAGCATTTAATTTCTGCGTAGAAAAATAAGGTGATCCCAAGTAAAGCCTTTAAAACCGATAAATAGTTTCTTCAGTTAAAAAAAGATGTTGAGGTCAGAAGGAAGTGTTTGAACCTTTTTTCTCACGAGGGAGCAAAAGAGATGTTTGAGATACCAACACCTTCTTAAAGCAAGTAGTTCTGATGAAACGATAAGTCCAGATGGAAACAGCTGAGTCCAGGGCCAGGCCTCTTTTTCCTGTGGTTCAGAACCTGTGGAGTACAGAGACGCCCCACTGAGGCACTTCCTTCTCTAATGAGAGAAGTCCGGCCGGGCCTGGTCCCATAGATCCCAAAAGTAGCTGAAGCAGACACTGAATCAGGCATCCCCAAAACCAGACGTCAAGTTCAGAGAGAGGGGCAGAAAACTCAAACGCTGTCAAAATACATCACTTGAAAAACCTGCTCTGGAAAAGGGGGCTTTTAATGGGGTAATGGTGCACAGATTAAGAGATAAAGAGAAAGACAGGAAGTATTTTTCAGGGGCAGCACCCTGATGTAGAAAAACAGGTGTGCACTGCGGCACTACTTTGCTTCTTCTGGACTTGACTAACTGGATATTTACCTAAATCTCTATGAAAACAAACATTATTTCTAAATGGGATATAGCTGAATGTATTCTTACTATTTAATTTAATGAATGTGCTCACATAATCTTTAATCAAAATAATTTTTCAATAATTTTTTTAACTTCCAACAGCATCTCTTTGTTGAAGTGTTTATTGGCTTGAGGGTGGAACAATTTCCTGTCACTCATATGAGATCAACCGATAACAAAAGGCAACCATCCAATCAATTCCTCATCGACCAAATCAAGTCCTGTCCTACATTTGTTCTTGCTAGAGAAGCTCTATTTCACTACGATAGGCAGTAAGTACATCTGAGTAAGAAATACAGATTGAATAATGTCAATTTAATAGCTGGGGATTTTGGAAATTTTGTTGGTAAATCAAGTCTACATGCCAGATATATAACATTCAGCATCCCTTTGAAAGATCTACATTTTGTCTGGTATCTGATCATCCAGTCTGCAGAATTTTATACTCAAAACCTGTTAAGTGACTAAGAAAACTGGAAAAGTATAGAAGTAGCTGAGCAGAGTTTTTCAATTAAACGTAGTTATTTTTAAAGGACACCTGTTTTACTTCTTTTCCAAGATTTAAGATTTTGTCTTTAAGTCTTTTGTGTCTCCAAAATGTTTCTGTAAAGTTTCAGCTTAAAACACTGATCAAATTATTTATTATACCTTTCAGAAAATTGGGATTTTCTGCTTTGAACGATATGTAGCTGTTTTTATTACCTGTGCCTTTAATTCTAGTTCTCCCCACCCACCTTTCCCACGTGCCTGTCAGAGTGTGGCTCAATCTCCGCCTCGGCTGCATCAGATAAACAGCACTGTGACAGACATGAATGAAGCAGATCTCACTTAACGTTTGTGAGAAATACTACAGTAAGAACTTTACCAATGATTATTTGATGTATTTGTTGTGGAGTTTATTCAAGCCTTTCTGCAACAATGAGTCACACACAATTAGGCATGGGCCGGTATAAGATTCTAACGGTATGCTAACCTTGGATAAAAATAGCACGGTTTCATGGTTTTACGTTATTGTGATTACTGCTCTAAAATATATTCTTTTTAAATGTCTGGGTAAAAAGCCAAACCTTTTCCCCCTTTGAACACAATATATTTTGTTTTGAGAAACTTTTAAAATATTTTCTAGCAGTAAAAATGTCAGGTTAAATAATTCAAATGAATCCTTGACTTTGTTGGGTCTAAAACCTACAGTGGCTGAGAGAGCTTAACATGCTGCAATTTAAGAAAACACAAGCAATTACAAAAAACACCCGCAAATCAAGAAAGGGAACCCAAAAACATGACGGACCCTGCTGAGATATGGATATGTTATTATGCCGTAACTGTTGCTCAGTGAAGTTGTTGGTGGTCTTTTAAAGGTGAGCTTGTTTATATTAATATCCTGATTACACAATTCCATTGTCTTTTGTAAATTATTAGCCTAAATAAACTGATGATTAAATGTGAAACATTGTTTTAATGGTATGCAGCGTGTTTAATAAATGCAGCACGTTTCTCCAGTTGTTTGTGTTGTGAGAAATTGCAACAGGTGTGCTGTCAAAATGATGAAGATCGTTTCTTTATTTGCAGGTGTTTTTTGTAATGCAATGTGTTTTCCTAAATTGCAGCGCATTAAGCTTTCTCGGCCACCGTAAAAAACACAGATTTCATTACAATTTAAAACGGCATCTTGGATATCGTTTTTGTTGAAGATACTGTTGATACCAAAAAGCTTAAAACAAAACATAAAAAACAGCTTGTAAATATCATGGAAATGGTATAGCAGAACATTTTTTCGGTTTTAATACCTTGACTTTTTTAAACTGTGGTATACCTAGAAAACGGTTATCGTCCCGTGCCTACACACAATATCATTACAAAGTTCGCGCACACACACACAGAGCGCATGTTTAACTTTGCACTGGTTTTGCTCGACAAATGTGACAGGATACATGTTAAAATCCACTGCTGTATGGATATCCATTATGTTAATGTACAAATAAACCTGATTTAAGGTCCACAAACCGGGACTGAAGTATCCTCTTTTATAATTGTACTGACATGCGGCTGTGATAATAAAGTAAAGACGGTAAAATCAAGTAATGTAAATTCATTACAAACATGCACTAATTTGAACACATTTTAAACTTTTTAAACTCATTCTTGATCACATTTGATGATGATTGATGATCACAGAAAGCTGAACAGATCTTTTAATCCCAGTAATTTTGTGCACATCCTGTCTTGTTGATATGATTGACGCTGCTGTCAATCAGTTTGGTAGGCAGGGAAACTGCACTCCTACGTCACGTTGCGGCGGACCTCAAAATAGGAGGGATTTGGATCGTATTTTAATGTCAGGAAATAAAAAAAAAAGAGATTTAATGTATTTATGTAACTCCAATATGACTGTGGACACACTATACCTGCACACAGTTCTGTCCGAACAGCTTACAAAAGATGATTTTCATCATAGGTGCCCTTTAATTATAGTACATTTGAAAGATTTCAGATGATCAGTGCAAATCCAACAAGTGTTACCACAAGCAGTACTAATGGAAAATTAATCTTAACATTATTCTGTAAGGTTAAAAACTTTGAAGTGGAGACATGTAATACTTCTGAAAACAACTCTTGAAATCACACAACTATTAAAAAGATTAAATAATTATTGCACAATAATACTCTTAAAATATAAAAATAACATGATTAAATTATATGAATAATCAAATGATAAAGGATATCCTTACATTTTCTTTTGTGAAATATCAAAGAACAACATTAATTTAGAACACTGTCTCATTATGAATTTGGTTCCTATACTTAAGTCATTGGGTTCAGAGTTGTTTTCTCAATAAAATAAACCCCAAATCAAACAGTTTTGTGCGCACACAGTATACCTAAAGAGGAAAGCCCTACAGCAAGCGTTGCTAGCAAATGTCGGTTGTTCTTATTTCTAATGATCGTGTTAGTGGAGCAATATGTTGAAGTCGTGTTTACTATAATTATGATTGACAATACCTTGCCTTTGCGAAATGATCTAACAAGGCTAAAGTATTTATAGTGTAAAAGTATTGACCTGTAGAAATCGTTTCGGTTGTATGATCAGTGCAGCGACGATTGAGTAAATCCCAAAGCCATAAATAATATAGGCCTGTAAAAACACCACGCAGCCTTAGGCACGCTTTTCCTCCTCTCTATAAACCAGTGCACCTCCTCGGTCCTCTACTAGGCCTCTGCGCCCACATTCTGCAGTTCGATTCGTTCCGCTCATTATTTTCACAGGAAGTTTGTTTAACGGTCAATAGATGCACAGCGCGAACAGCCATCGTTCAGACTGCTTGAAAATGCAGAGCTAATCCAGAACCCCCCCTCCTTCAGTTAAATATTCTGGGAAATATTCTGCCAACACACATGCGTACAATAAATCACCTTTATAATGCTTGTCACATAAAATGTTACTATGATGGCTGGCTTAAAGTTTGTGTTTGTAGAGTTTGGGCCTGACGGAGGCCATGCCAGTGCCTCGCCATCTATGCTAGCCGCTCATCAATCTATGTGTCGAGGAATGCAGATATGTGTTGGGTGCGTGTCTGAATGCAGGTTTGACGGAACAGCCGCTGCATTCTTCTCCACCCCTCACCTGGGCCATCGCTTTCATGGAAATTTCAGCCTGGCCTTTCCAGAGAGCTCCACGTTAATCGCCGTTACTTGGGTAAAAATGGCGTTCGATCATGTTTGCGAAATGTTATTGTCACACAACTAATCCATCGTAGCGGTCCTGTTGAAAACTCTCTGGCAGATTGCTTTGCCTTGTCCTTTGTATTTAGCATCAACACACCCTTTCAGTGCTTAAACATGGGGTGTTTTTGTACATAATGGTCTCTTCTTGATTGCAAGGTAAAGCTCTTGTAAGTGTGTGAAATGCAGGCAGTTGCTGGGTGCGTGATTGCCATATGAAAATATCTCTTTGTGTGTGTTCCCTTATATGCTAGGCAACCCGTGCCTTTTGTAGCTCAGGATAGTTTGAGTTTAACCCTTTAACACTTTGTTCGACACAGCAGCGAGCAGGAGGATGGCCGGGAATTAGTGAACAGCTTTTGTTTCACGTTCTCAGAGGCTTTTAAAGGAAACAATAAACGTTATGGCTAGCTTAGCATCCTTATGTTACACTCTTGTTCTGTTGGCACGGAAAGCAGGTGGTGAAAGAGTGAAGGGGGTCTGTTGTAAGTGTACGATCAGAGATGTTTTCTGTCGTGGAATGAGTTTCAAATTGAAAGGGCACTTTTATAGTCAATTCATTGGTCTAGACCAAGAAGAAAATAAACGTTTTGTTTAGTCATGGTTCACTTATCATTGTCAGTAACCTGGTTTTCACAACAGATTTCTGCAAAACTTTTGAGATTATTTTTTAATGTTGCTTAAAAAACTATTACTGATGTTTTATGATTAAATTTTATTTTTTTTTGTAATAAATCATTCTGAAAATCATGATGATGGATGTTTACTGGTTTACACACTAGCCTTTGTTTTTAATTAGGCATGTTATCTAAGCATTATTACACATTTCTCTGGACTACTTGATTCACAATATGCCAAGGTATGTTTTTCTCATATAACAAATACTGAAATTAGTAACACAGACTCATTTGGGTGCTTTAAATCTGTAAGAAAATACATTTATCTGCATATTTATATGTTTATTAATATTTTTTACTGCTGTTCTTGGCTGTTTGGTGCTATGTTGAGACCGAATAAGTAAGTTAGCATAGGCCTAATTTTTGTTTCTGTTAGCTTTACGTTTAATTACTTATTTTTAATTACATTTATTTCATGTTGGGCTACTGATAAGCTTGTCAGGCTTTATACTGTGAGAGTAACAACTGCCTAGATTGTACATTATACGCTTCTTAAAAGTTTTTTCTTTTTACAAATATACATGTACTCAATATTGGTCACATTTTATTTTGATGGTCCGTTTGTTAAATTTAAGTTACATTGCATCTACATGCCAACTAATTCTCATTAGATTATAAGTAGACTGTTAGGTTGGAGTTAGGGTTAGTGTAAGTTTACATGTACTTGCAAAGTTTCTTATAGTCAGTTAAATGTCTGTTGAAGGAGCAGTATCAGCGGATATTAAGCAGACAGTCTACTAATACTCAAATGGACCATCAAAATAAAGTGTTACCCAAATATTTAAAGATAGATGATGCAGAGTGCAAAATTATCTGCAGGACTTCCACAAAATCTATTTAGGCCTATATCAAAAAATATTTCATAAAAGCAAATTAGTTGATAATATATTGAAAATATAATAATATTTATCTACCAAACAGAAACAACAAGGATTTAGTATTAAGGCCCTTTCATATAGGAAGTGGTAAGCGGTGGAATTGCCATCCTGGTGCCTGTTTCTCCCATGGTGGAAGCATTTTGTCCAGTCAAGCACATTGCTGTACATTGTATAAATGTAAACACGTATTTACTTTCACTGTACCCTAAAGCCCCAATGTCACCATTCATTGCGATGTTTCTCATTAGACTTTGTATTATGCCTTATTGGTCAACATAAACCTTTTAATGTATGCCAGCTGACATGTAAATACAAAACAAACTTTTTTTTTTGCAGTTTTGCTATTAATTTATTGGATTGGCTAAAAAGTCACTGACAATGAGTGTAAAAACTTTTTACTATATGTGACCCTGGACCACTAAACCAGTCATAAATGGAAAATTGAAATTTGATAAATAAAATTGAGAATTATACATTACTGAATAGATAAACTCGAATAGGAAAATATTTGGCTGAGATGCGTCTAGTTGAATATCTTGAATCTAAAGGTTCAACAAAATCAAAACATTATATACTTAGAATTGCACATTACTAATCAGCAATTACGTTTTTTATATATGTTTATTATATTTTATATTTATATATATATATATATTTTTTATTTATAAATATTTTTTAAAAGTAGGAAATTTACCAAAATATTCTCAGAACATAATCTTTGCTTGATATTCTAATGATTTTTGGCATAAAGAAAATCTATTATTTTGATCCATACCAAATTTCCCTACATGTAGTTTTGGCTATTGCCAAAGACTGGTATTAAGACTGTTAAGGTCAAATATACAGTATAAGAGTTTTTCAGAAATACATGTGTACATTAGACATATTTTCAATTCACGATATCAGTTTGGAAACATAGCTGCTGTCACCAAACATAAGATACACCGAAAAAAGTGTACGTCTACTAATATGGATCTCTATCTTACACCGATTATTCCTGAATGAAGTGTGAGAGAGAAACCAATCTTAATATAGGAACAGCATGAAGTTTAAGTTCATATATCCCAGAACAACTGCACCCTGGACCTTTTTTTTCCATCTCTGTGACCACACTCCCTCCTCCCAGGCCTTCTTCAGACACAGGGTTTGCTCAGTAATCCCAAACACCTGCTCCATACAAAGGAATGCCAAGTTAAATTTACTGCAGTAAGGAGAGCCCCAGTGAGAGATGGTCTTTTAATTGACAGGACTTCTCTCTTCCACTAAGACGAACACTCACTTTTACTCTGCTTGTTCATGTTAAAAAAATGTCTGAAGTTCTGTTGAGAATGCTGTATACACAACCCTGAATTTAAAGGAGATTTAAATAAGCAAGGGATTTGTTGTAACGTATTTTTCTACAACCTTTAATTAAAACCTGACTATTTATTATTACATTAGCATACAGTATGTTAGCTCAGGTTTATTAAAGGTGTGCATACACATATAATATTATGTTATATTGGATTTTATATGATAAAAGTCACAACTAATTATGACAATAACAACTAACAAAAATCTGACAGTTTATGGCTGTTCATTTGGTAAATCAACCAAATATGTGCAGCATTTGGGCTCCAAAAATAACACAATATATTAATTTTTAATATTTTATATGTGTTTAACCCGTCTGCTTGCATTAACTGCTTTTTTGAACAGTAAAGTGTAATAATTTGTGCAAAAAAAACAACAAAACAAAAAAGGAACAACAACATAAAAATCCACCAATCAGTTGGAGCTAGCAAAAAATGCTAAAAAGCAGGGCTTATTGCATTTTGAGAGAAATTATTGGGATTTTTTAAATACATTTATTCTAGATCCTTTTAATTTGCATTTTGCATACAATTAATTTTAATTGTATTTTGAGATAATTAGAGTTAAAAGAATATAAATGAATACATTTGCTAATAAGATCAGGCTGGTCCACCGCAGACCTCTTTACACTGTTGTGCAAATGTATGTGGTAGTGGTAAATGGGTTTCTTCTTGTATTAAATACAATTAAAATGGTGTGGCACTTTTTATGTGGTACTAGTCACACTACGTTTTACCCCACAAATAAAGGATTAACGGAAATTTTCCAACGTTTCCTTTACAAACCGTCTGAACCGCCACTAAATTGAGTTTTCCTGTGGAGACTGTTTGTGTCCAGCTCTGCCTATGTGGTGTGTCGCTGCATGCGGTCCAGATTTTCACTGCCGTGCTTCAGTCCTAATCCACTTAAAGCCAATTACAAGGCTATTACAGCAATCACCCTCCCAAAAATGACAATGGAGTTGCTGTGGTAGAGAATGAGAACAATGGCAGCCATTTGTTCTAGTGCTGGTCTGTCCAGCTTTGGCAAAACTGGCTTTGTGTTGGCGGGACATCTCGATCAGCGCAGGTGATGATGGATACAATTAGCATTGAGCTTAGACAAGAGTATTTAGGTGTTGACTGATATCTTCTGAGCCTGGTGTTTGTGTGTGTGTTTAAAGCTTAGTGTTTTGGGATATTTATCGGGTCTAGTGACTTCCTGACAGAGTTGAATATTTAACTGGATTGTTTAGGATTTGGGCATCACAGTGGCGCAGTGAGTAGCATGATTGCCTCATAGGAAGAAGGTCGCTGGTTTGAGCCCCGGATGGGTCAGTTGGCATTTCTGTGTGGAGTTTGATTGTTCTCTCCTTGTTCGCTTGGGTTGCTCCGGTTTCCTCCACAAGTCCAAAGACATGTGGTATAGGTGAATTGAATAAACTAAATTGGCCATATTGTATGTGTGAGAATGCAAGAGTGTATGGGTGTTATAGTGTTCAGTTGCGGCTGGAAGGGCATCCGCTGAGTAAAACATATGCTGCATAAGTTGGCAGTTCATTCCATTGTGGTGACCCCTGATGAATAAAGAGACTAAGCCAAAAAGAATGGATGAATGCATGAATCTTTAGAATTTGAGAAGGTTATGAGGTTGAGGATAATAAGTTTGCCTCACTGAGTGTACGCATACTGTATGAATAAGGGCTGTTATTTGATTAAATGTTTTAATCAAATAAGTTACACAATGTCGCAATTAATCTGATTTATTTCAAGTACAATTTGACAAAAATACCAACAATGGCAATAATGACAATACAAGTCATTATTATGAAAAATGCATCAAGTAGATATTTACAAAACATACTTTTAGAAGGAGATATTCGGATTGAACAGAATTTATAAACCGTAAACTTTTTTTGCAAAACTTGCATTTAATGCAGCACAAAACGGTTCAAAATATTTTTTGTTCTGCTATAAAAATAAAAATATATACATTTTTAAAAATTTAAATGTAAATGGAAATATTTTGTTTAATAAAGTACTGCTCTGAATACAAGCTTAAACTGTCAGAAGGTGTTGCTAAATGTCTATTAAAAAATAATTTATTCAGTTGTTTCATTCAAATGGCTGGTTAAGTAAACGCTCCTTTATGTGAATGGATCATTGAATCACTGTAAAAATTGTTGAGTCCCACACAATTCCTTCACATTGTCCCAACAGAAATCGATTAAGTTAACCTGATCGTTCTTATAAATGTAAGTGAATTGAACATAAACAAATTAAGCTGATGTTTTCAGTTAAAAATAAGTTGAAAAAACATAAGAATTGTGTTAGTTCGACTCATTTTTAGTGAGTAGTTTGAACAAACAGCAAAAGACATTTTTTTGAGTGAATCACTGCTTCATCACATTCATTCATAAGGGAAACTTTGCTGTTGTTTGGAGTCGAGTGACAGGTCTAGATCAGGGATTCCCAAACTTTTCATCCCTTGACTCCCAAAATAACAAGGCCAGTGACTCATGGCCCCCAACAACATCCTCGGAGGTGGTTATAAATATACAAACGTTGCTCACACAACAATAGGCTAATATAAACATAAGCATATTGACAACACACAAAATCTCAACAGCCTAACAACCATATGTATATTTTTTTGTAATTTATTAATTTAATTTAATATTAACCTCATCTAGTAAGACTATTGGTCACAGTGTTTTCAGCACAAGTCTATTCTTGGTTTAATTTTGGACTTTTGGAGATCATTCTCAATGTTCAGTTGTGGCCTGTATTCATTTTTAATGTATTTGATTGCCATAAATGTGTCAGAAAGTTTAAACTGGTGCTATAAAACCAACCTGCTGCATCTGACACTATTGCTGTGTTGTTAATCTATCGTAAACACACAATCCTATGGGAAAAAATTGAAAGGCAGATGGTTTTACATTTGCATGTTGTTGTTTTTTATGTAACTACTAATTGCTATTTTATCCTCTGTAATATGGATTAAATATTGGTTATTCCAAAAGTTTCATCAAATATTTTTGACTTTAGGAAATCACCAAGTGACCCAGTCATTGTCCGGCAACCCCCTAGGTGATACCGACCCCCACTTTGAGAATCACTGGTCTAGATGACTTTAGAGGTTATATTTTTGTTGGCAAAATTAACTGAACCGTTATATAAACCCATAACATTTGCGCGCATGCTGTTAATGATTAAAATAGCCTTTATGTGATACTGAAATCTTGTGTGTATGATCTTACTTAACTCTTTAATTTTTACAGAAATGAAACAAAAACTCAAATGGGGCCTTTTGCCCCAATTTCTTAAATTTTAAGGCTATATAACTTCATTCTGTAGGATTTATCACATCACGAGTTTCCATGTGTCATGTTCCTCACTAATAATCTGAATGAAATGTAATAAAACTTGCACAGGTCTGGAAGCAGGACGTGTGCTTTAATACCATAAAAATTAAGACTGTTTAAGACTTATTAGCGTGTTTAATCGACATCCTTGATATAAATACAAATAAATCACACATTCAGGTTTTCTATTGTTTTGATAATGTTAGATTTTTATTTATTACATGCAAAAAGTGCCTGAAGTAGCACTGGCTTCTGTTTTAAATCCTCTTTTGTGCTGAATGAAATGTCAAGGCCTGTCTTGCGATGAGAAATGGGCTGAAGTATAGTTGCTTATTAAGAGATCAGGAACTGGTTTATTCTTGTATGTTTGTCAGGGTGTGATTGAGAAAGATGCAGGCAGGAAGTTTGTGCGCGTGTGTGACCTTTGTGCTTGTGTTGTGGCAAGATGTGTGTGCATTTGTCGTACATATGGTACACACACAACAGCAGGCATTCACAGCATCACACAGCACACGTTGATTTAATTAGGCAGGAAGCAGCGACTGTGACATTCGCCTGCTTATTTATGACGTGTCGCGTCCAATGCAGAGGCCAAAGAGCTGATGAGGTGGAAGCCCCCATTTTGGAGTTTGTTACAAATTTATTCCAAGCCATAATTCTTCGTAGCATTTATGTCCCACTTTAAGTTGAAGGAAGCAGCAATTAGCTGGGTCTCTAGACTCCCTCTGCATGAGAGGAAATAGAGTTTCTCTGTAGAGTCTGTCCACAGAAACAAAATGGCTCTGTTGGATTCTCATTTCTTTTTGATTGTATGTATACATAGACAGTGGGGGCTTTTTTGATTGTTTTGTTTTCCAAGCCTGTGCTTGCTCAATCTTTTGGCATCTACATTGAGTGTGACAAATCAAATATAAGGATTTAGCTGGGCCTGTTGCCTGACTTAAATTAATATTGATATTTTTATTAATAATGAATTAACCGTTGTGCGTCAGTTTCATTCATTCATTCATTCATTCATTCATTCATTCATTTACCTTCACCCTAACTATTTCAGAGGTTGGCACAGTGGATTGAATTGCCAACTATTCTAGCATATGTTTTACGCATCAGATGCCCTTCCAGCCACAACCCAGTCTTGGGATGTGTGTCAGTTTGAAGGAAAAAAGTTAAGGGACAAAAGTGTCACACAATCTATTTAGCCTCCCCCCTCATTTGTTGCTGACATATATTTTTTTACTAGCATCAAAACTGAAGATAACTACCAAAAATATATATAATTGTTCATTTTAATCTATATTTATTATCATGTTCCTCACTAATTCTTCACTTCATTACATGGTCATTTAGCAGACGCTTTTGCCCAATGTCCAATTATATTTTGTTTCCTAAGTGTCATCATTCATCTTTTAGAAAAAAAAAACTTTCCATATACTAAATGCTATCGAGTAACTCTACATTATGCATAAAACCTTTGGATAAATAATGATTAGAACCAACATTACTTCTGATGCGTTTTGGTGGGGTGATCAGCTCATGTGAATTTACAGGCACAGGTGCAAAACAACAAAAAGTTGCCGAACTCTTAAATTTCAGACACATTCTAGAGCAGCAATTCTCAATTCCAGTCCTCGGGGACCACAACCCGTCCCCCCCCCCCTGCACATTTTGTTTGTCTTTCTTAATTGACACACAAGGATTAGTTAATGGATCTCTCTGTTTATGTGCTGATGATCTGAATCAGGTGTCTTAAGTAAGGAAGACATACAAAATGTGCAGGGTGGGGGGCTCGACGACTGGAATTGAGAACCACTGTTCTAGAGACACCAAGTCTTATTTTACATATTGTAAAAGGGGGCGAAATAGGGGGCCATTTAATGATATTATTATTACTATTGTTACTACTATGACTACTAAAAATAATAATTATAATGAGATGAGTGTCTACTTTTTGTGAAAATAAAATAGGGGTTAAAACATTTTCATTATATTACAAGAGAGTTGAATGCTTGATTGTGATTAGCCAGTTAGATTATAGCCCCTTTCACACAGTGATACTGGTAAATATCCGGAAATTCGGAAGAACTTTACTAGTAAATTCATAAAAAGCGCTGTTCACACAGACAAGGACGTTCCAAATTTTTTTTCTGAAAAGACCTTTCACACATCCATTCCAAAATACGGGTAACTTCTGACATCATTAACCAGAAATAAGCTTAAATGGCTGCGATTGTATTTGTAAACATAATAGAAAACTGGCTGGATGGTTTCACTTTTATTTAAAGTTTTAGCATTTATGCAGATTAGAGACATCCAAAGGCTGAAGCGCGAACCACAGCTAAATGTTTACACTTTTGACTACATTACAAATTCTGTGGATGAATAAGTATTGTGAACAACTTCAACGAAAACATATGGAGGAACACTTTCGCATGTCGAGATACATAGTGTGTGTGCGGGTGCTCACCGGAGCACTCCTGCACTTCATGTACACACGTGTGAAGCAGAGCTGGAAGGTAAACAAACAGCGGTCTATCATAAGCATTTTATCAATATTTTTTTTTAGAGTTGGCATTAACAAGGAACATAGAAACGCTATATGACTAACGTCTAGCAGATAATGTGTCTGGATAAGTATCCAAAGGCTTTTATTTTCGTAAACAGCGCTGTGAATGAGTCTGAATGTTCTGATTGGCTGGAGTAGACGTCTCACGTCAGCGCGTTCTAAGCATGAACGCACTCTTTCCGGCAATTTTCCTTTAATTACCGGTAATGTTTCAACTTCTCTTTCCGAAAAATTGCCCGAACGAATTTACCTGTATTTTCAAAAAGGGTCTGTTCACACATACAGACCTTTCCGGAAATTTGCCGGTAATTTTCAGGAAAGGTCTGTATGTGTGAATGAGGCTTATGATTACCTCAGATTAAGGATCTAAGACAGGGGTCCCCAACCACAGGGTTTACTACCATGTCTGCCTGCACTCAGAGGAGTGTCCAGTATATCAGACCCTACTTCCACCACCCCCCTGTTTTGTTATTTCTCTTGGGAAAAAAAAATGTAATTAGCAGCCACCCGAAGCTATAGTGCATAGTACAGTTACTAACCCGGTTCTCAACTGTGTTACCACCGACCAAACCCAACCCAACACTACCCCCCTATTCTCCGATGCGATGTGCGTTTGAGGATGGACTGTACCTCGCTCGTTTCATACAGATTACAAAACCAGACAACCTTTTGTTTTCAAGTGCACTTGGTTCATTTAAAAGTACAAATTTTAAAGCTTTATGTGGACATATGCCTTATGTCTGTAAAGCAAGTATTCGCTGAGATTCCAGTGCATTTGTTGACCACCAAACTGTCGTAAAAGCAGATATCTGGTCTCCTGGAGAAACGTCAGTCTATAGCGAACGATGATTGACTCCTGTACTAGTAGGCGGGGTTTCATCCGCCATATTGAACGTTAGACTTTTCCCTGTTCAAAACTTTACGAGTGACATATCTTGTGTATTCTTTAGTCTTTGTATTATATAGCATGAGTGGAAAAAACATCTCCCACTCTATTATGGTGAGTTGTTTTAGTTTGTTGTTGCATGCATTTTTGATATACATGTAATTTCATTTACGTAAAAAAAAGATCAATATGAACACGGTTCAATTATTTGACCACATGACAGTTCTATATTACCTAATAATGAAAAACAAATTCACAGCCTACACCAGTTAAATAAATGAAAACAAAACAAAATAATAGGCTTTGGTTGAGATGTGTAAAATACTTGTCCTATACAAAGAAGCAGTTTGAGAATAAAAACATGACAGATATCTTGAAATACAACATCTGAACAATGTGTTTGTGAGGTACAGTGATCATAGTGAAAGCAGAACAATTGACTCTCGTCTGTTGAATTATTACAATATTATACACACCCACTTCACGCTGTGGCCGAATCACCAGCTCGGGTGTGCATTAAATTCCAATAATTCAGCGTCTCCTTGTCAGTTATTCCCTACTTCCCTTACATTCTGTGCTTATTAAAATCTGTGAAAAGTAAGTGATCAAACTAACTTTTGTTATATTTAATATTAAAATCTACATCTTGGATGGACTGGGGGAGAGTATTAACAGCTAATTAAAATTCTTGGGTGAACTAATGTTTAGCAAGAACTGTAAAGTGTAAAAACTGTACAAATCGGACTTATTTTTGATGTGTTTCTGTTCTAACACAACATGTATGCATCTATATCTCATTACTGCGATCAGAGTTGTGTGTGTGTTTGGCAGCAGCAGGGCACATTTGTTGAGTGGAAAATGGCCTCTTAAGCTCCTCTACTCACCTTTCGCAGTGGTAACATTTAGCACCGCATGTTCACCCCCCACCCCCCCTTTCCTCCTCTCAGCATCCAACCATCACCCGTGTTTCCATATTAAGTTTTCACAACCTGTTTTAGAAGCAATAGGAGGATGAAGTGATTTTAAAGAAGTAATGCCCTTCAGCAGATGGTGATGGTGAAGCGCTGGATCGGGTTTGTCAGGGTGGAGTTTTGTAGGGTCGAATGTGACAAAATGTAAACTGGAATCCACCAGCACCTCCATTCCCGAATTGGCCCAAGCGGAGAGCATGCGAGAGGTACAATGGCATGTCCTTCGCGGGCCTGGCGAGTTTAGCTGACAGCTGCGATGTTTATAGGCCGGCTTCGATGACAGTCAGGAGGGGATGGCTCGGCGCTTTTCAGACAGGAATTAGGTTTGTCATCAGATTCTAAAATCCAGCTGATTTATGACATTTCCACTCTTGGTTTCCCTTTAGTCTGTAACCCCCCACAACTCTCCCCCACTTTGGGTTGACATTTGGGGTGGGTCGTTGTTTGTTTACTACTTGTTTATATCAGAAAGGTCAGTTTGTGCCTTTTTTGTAAGCATTTTATGTTTCATTGGAAAAATATCCAGTCAGTTTTAGTGTCTGTTAATTAAACAAAAAAAATGGTTGACTTAAAATTATGTCCTGACACAATTAAATATATTTTTTAAGTTGTTGTAAATATATTTTTACTAAATACATTATAATTAAAATAAAAAAAAAAAAAATATGATATTATAATGTTTTTCTTTATATTTTCAAATTATAATTTATTATTATTTGTATTATAGCTTCATTAGTGAGTTCTGAACAGTTTATTGATAAAAACAATGTTAAAAATAATATACTATTACAAATCATAATTGTTTATTAACTTGTCCAAAATTCTATGTCATATTGATAGTAATCTGTGTTGTATTCCGTGATGGTAATCTGTGATGTAATCAGTGTAACTCAAATTCTTGTAAATATTGCTTAACATAATAATAATAATAATAATAATAATAATAATAATAATAATAATAATAAACAATATAAACATTTTTGTAAATATAGTTTTACATAATAATAATAATAATAATAATAATAATAATAATAATAATAATAATAATAATAATAATAATAATAATAATATAATAATAAACAATATAAACATTTTTGTAAATATAGCTTTACATAATAATAATAATAATAATAATAATAATAATAATAAACAATATAAACATTTTTGTAAATAAAGCTTTACATAAAAATAATAATAATAATAATAATAATAATAATAATAATAATAATAATATAATAATAAACAATATAAACATTTTTGTAAATATAGCTTTACATAATAATAATAATAATAATAATAATAATAATAATAATAATTATTATTATTATTATTATTCTATTGTTGTTGTTGTTGTTACTATTATTATTATTATTATGTAAAGCTATATTTACAAAAATGTTTATATTGATTATTATTATTATTATTATTATTATTATTATTATTATCAATATTATTAAGAAAAACAATATTTTTATCATTATATATTTTTATAGGTGTCCTAATGAATTATGTCTTTTAATCTTGATGTTCTTGTATCAAAAATAACATTTTTAGAGTGAGAAAATGTCACTGTCTACTAAGAAAATAGGTTAACTTAAATTGTATATTGTTACGAGGACTCAATCCATTATTGAACATTATATGTTATTATTAGATGTTTAATATAAATGTCTTGTAAATACAATTTAAAAAATTACATAATATTGCAAATACAAATGACATGTAATGGCAACTCATTAAAGTTACAAACACCGACAACTGAGGAGAATGGCTGTAGATTGTAGTCCCTGTTTCACATCAGTTGAATCTTTTTATGGCAGCAGATCAGGGGTATGTATGTTGTAACACAGTGAACATTGTGATTTTAAACGCTACGCCCCCAGGTCCCCCGACAGCTATTCAGTTCTCCACCAGCATCGTTCTTCAGCCAAACTGCGTAGAAAGACTAATATTTAACAGTGGAAGCCACTACATTAAAATATATGCATAGAGTCAGACGTTCCCCCCGCCACACTGAGATCGTGACCTGCAGACACAGAGCAGACATTTATGAGGCAAAAGTCTTTATGACCTTTGGCCCACACAGTGTCCAGACCACAACCAGCAGCACAAACATTCACCTCATGAGCCTAGTTCACAACAACACTGAGTCAGAGGACCGTGGTTTGTTACATGGCTCCTCTATGCACTCGCTGACCCATCAAATATAAATAAATAAAATAAAATCCATTCACCATTTATGAAATAATTATATAGCGAATATGCTTAAAGGGGATACATATTAATAATAACAAGTTATTATTTAGTTATGAATATCTAGACTAGCTTTAATCTTAACGGTAGCAGAATTAATATAATAAGTAGAATAACACATTCAGTTGATTTGCTCATCCGTCAAGCTGACAATGTAATGGTCTATAATTTTTTGTAATGGTCTGTAATTTTTCTATAAATCAGCGTCTTTAGTGGGGTCAAACGTATGACATCTCATAACATCTAAAACTTAAAATACTCATTTTTGGTTGTACAGGCAAGAATAATAACAAAAAAAAACTTGTGCTTTTGAGAGATAATGAAAACTGAGTGCGCAATCTCCAAAATTATCCATCTTTTTCTTTGTGAGCAACATTCTGAAACAGATCTTTATGATTTTTGTGTTCTCCAGTATCTTTGCTAGCACCTTTTCAGAAAGGTTTGAGCCCACCAATGGTAATTTGCTAACTGTATCATTATAATACTGTATGTAATGTTTACTATAATACGTCAGATTACCTGTCAGTCAAACTCCCTGCGAATGTTCATGAAGGGTATAAACGGAGGTCGGAGCCAGCTCCAAGTGGGTGGGACTTGAGCTCCAAGTGGGCTGTGCAAACCTGGAGTTTTTATTTTATTAATGTCTTTTATATGACACAGAGTCTAACCTATAGTGTTTTATTTACATCTACACCCACCCCAACACTAAACCCAACCTCACAGTAACCTGATGTGTTTTATTAATGTCTGCTACACCTACAGCAACCCAGCCCATATGCGGCGTAAGTCCCTCCCACTTGGAGGTCACCCAGCCTACTTGCAGTAAAATCCCTCCCACTTGGAGCTCTCCGGGCTGCAGCGATACCTACAGTCACAATCTCTAACGACATGCAGGCTGATAAGTCCTGTTCAGTCTGCTTCCACAGTGCAGGCTTTCTCCTCAACATTTAAATACCTCAGTACCATTTTCACAATCTGCAGTGGATTTTCAGATACCCTCCTCTACCCCAGCTCCACCTGTGTATAAATCTATCAATTGGTTTCATGTATGCTTGTGAATATACTGGCAGTAGCAAGTTTCGGTACTCTAAGTCAATAATCCAAGCAGCAGCAGCGTAGCAGATCTATTCCGCCAAGACCAAACACATAAATATTGCCTTATACATACTCATTACTAAATCTGTCCAAGAGTTGTCATGACAGATATCCAGATTTAAGTTTACATAACTTAAAAATCTCTGTTTTGGCCAGAGCTGAAGTGTTGTAGGGGTCAGAGGCACTAGCAGACCCCAGTGTGCTCATATCTATAAATATTTGTACAAGCTTTCATGGTATTGCTGTATTTCAAAAAAGAAATCAAGCCGAGTGAGGTTTCCTCACGTCTTAAAAAAACGTCAACCAGTTATGTGACACGTCCCCTCCTCCTTACTGCCTGGATTTATACTCTCCTCCTTAAGTGAGGTGCGTCAGACATGAGGAACGCATACGCCAGCTGTAAACGCTGGTACGCACAGGTCGGTCTTGCACCTCCAGTGAAGTGGCCTCTATTGTTCCACCTGCCCCGCGGCACTGCTTTGCGGCACATCCCACTCTGTGCTGTTAACTGAGACTATTTCACAAGCTGTAAATTCTGAGCAGATAAATAAATCTTATGGCCGGACGGCTGAAGGGGGGGGGGGGGGGGGGGTCGTAACGGGATCTGCAGACTTTCACTCCAGGGGTCATCACTGCTGTTCCAAACCTGGCTCAGTCCTGGAGAACACTGTCGACCTGCTGCGGCAGCTGTGTTGGAGGAGGCCCGGACACACTCACAGCCTTTGGAATCAGTATTAAATCAGAGATTGTAAGAGGAAGCCATGCTTTGATCTGTGAAACATATTGCTTCTCTGTGTGTAAACACACAGGGCATGTCCTCTTGTGCATTTGTCTTTCATGGATGACCAGCTGTTTTGAAGGACTTGCCACTGAGGGTTAGTGACAGTTGTAAAGATGCAAAAGTCTAGAAACCACAGTTTTGGAAAGACCAACTTCCACTGCTGTGGTCATCCTTTTGGTTTTCACCTGGTCAACCTGCTGTTGGACGGAATCACAGCTCACCGTCTTGCAGAGTCAATGAAAGTTAGGGAGCTAGGGTTTGTCAGGTAATTAAGGAAATTATGAGTAGGTGGCAGATTAACACCAATAAATCTTAAGAATCTGAATGTGTTTTCTAATTTTGATCAGTGTTTATTTGAAAATACATAATTATATATATATATATATATATATATATATATATATATATATATATATATATATATATATATATATATATATATATATATATATATATATATATATATATATATATATATATATATATTTACAGGGTGTAAAATAAATCAATTTAGAGAATTTTAAGGCCCTTAAAAAATATTAAAAGTCTATTTTAGACTTATTAGTATATATTAGGCTATTTTACAAGGTATTAAATTTTGATTATACAATGTACAGTTGTTTAGTAAAGTTTGCCAGAATTTGATCTGCAAATATTGGGATGCTGTGTAGTTTATGAAATTGATCAAACATATTTTAACAGCTTGTCACCCTGTTTATCACAGTTAAGATAAGCACAGTTATTCTGCAAAATTAATGTTAAAGTGAGCGGCGTTTGTCTGACAGGTCCATTTGTGGTAGCACCCTCCCAATGGATATTGGATAAGATGAAATGGCCAAGCATCCAGCCCCAAATATACAACTATCTCATTAAAACTCCAAGTGATTTTACAAGAGAGAAGTTAAAGGCCTACAAGTCTTTGGATGCCCACAATTTGTTCTGTGTGGTCATGTGCAAGAAATAATGTTCCATGATTACCAGATTTAAAACTTTGTAGTGCTAAAAACCGAGGTTCTGCCTAGCCAAAGACAAGGAAAAAAGACGGAGCTATACAAGGCCTGGGTAATCATCAACAAGCAAAACAACTGCATTCTGTGAACTTTTTTTTTTCCAATTTTTACATTTCATTGTAAGCATTCAGTGTCTGCAGTTTAATTAACCATATTTAACTGTTTTTGCTGAAATCATTGCTGCAATCAAAAATTAATAATGTGTATGATTCAGCATAGCGTGAACTTACCTGATATAAAATGAGAACTGCAGAGTCAAGCATTTTTAATTAGATCCTCACTCCATTCAGCTCTTCTGATAGCTGTTAGCCAAAGACGTCTGCGGTTAGCATTAAAAGCAGTGTGGTGTACAGTAAAAGTTTTCTATTTTTGGACTTTTAATTTTGGCATCCTACCGCACAACACAACATGTTTGCTATTGCAACCGCTCTTTTTTTTTTGTGCGGTTGATTTGACACCATGTGTGACGTAAGTTGGTAATTCCCCTATAGGCGCCACCTGCTGAATAAGCATTTGTATTCAGTATATGAATAATGTTTTAGTTTAGGATTAGTTTCCTTCAACCAATATTTAGTCACTTTACAGTACTATAAGTTAAAAGGTCGCCAATGTTACCAGTCGAAACCTAAAGTGGCAATGGCTTTAAAATGTATGGAAAGATTCTTAAAAAAGGTCTTAAAATGTATTGAATTTCACACTCTGATTCCTGTATATACCATGTTTTTAATACTGTGCTTTTGGAAAATGCCTAATTCATCACTTTACATGCTTTACTCCTGTTAGGATAACTTCGTACAGACATAAAAGGTGACCTTTATATTTTGAAATAGACACACACACACACACACACACACACACACACACACACACACACACACACACACACACACTTGTATAGCTGTCTTTATGGACGTCGACGTCATTACATAGACGTAATGAGTTTTATACTGTACAAACTGTATATTCTATACACCATGAGGTCTAAATTTACTGGTTTTGTTATACTTGGGGAGACATTTGGTCCCCAAAATGTATGGAATACAAGGTACATGCAGAGACACACACATACACACATTTTGTATTATCACTTGTGTTTTGGTGTCCATATAAAATTTTTGGAAAATAAATAAATAAATAAGTGTGAAGTAATGTTTTGTTGTGATTCAGTGTAACAGATTAGCAACAGATGAGTAGTTTGTCTTAATTTTGCAGAAATACAGTCAAGCTCAAAATCATTCATACCCCTGGGGTATGAATAATTTCATGCTTGACTGCATGCATCTGTAAATGTAAAACAACCTGTTCATTCTGATCTTAATTTCTGAAAATGGATGAAAAAAAATTTATCATGCTAAATTATTACTTTCAATTATTAAAAATGCATTCCTGACAATTGGGTAAAACCTACCAATTTGAAGGATAGTAGCAAAATATAAATGTTTAAAGTGACAAGTAATTCGTATTTTGGTGCTGCACCTTGATCTGACAAATTTTAATCTTTTAATAAATAATTAAATGATTCTTGGTCTAAATATGCCTGCCAATAATTTTTGGTATGTAAATGTTGGATCGCCTTTATAATTAGCTTAGAACAAATGTGTACAAACAACTTTCCAACCCCAATAAAATATCAAATGTATAACTTTTATCGGTAACACTTTGCAAGCACGTCAACTTACCCTAACCCAACCTAACAGTCTACTTATAATCTAATGAGAATTAGTTAGCATGTAGTTGCAATGTAACTTAAACTCAACAAACGGACCATTAAAATAAAGTGTGACCCTTTTATTAATAGCTGTTAAAATAATGTTTAGCTTGCTAGATTGAGCAAGAAGTCTAAAACACACAATTGTTATGTAATTATTTTACCTGTTTATAAATTTTAAAGTGTTGTTCTGTGAATGAGTTTTGTAACATCTGATATTGCTAATTTTACAGAGGTTGCTGACATGATCGCACGCTTTCAGTAAAGCTATAAAAGCGCAGATAGTGTATCAAATGATCAGGATCTCAGTCGGGCCCCTGAATGGGGCCTGTGCATGCTTGGTGAAATGTTGTCCCTAAAACCCCAGTGCTGCAATAATATAACCCTGCTGGCCACCCATCGCAGGCCTCCACTCCCTGATCCATCATGAGCTGACAGTGCGTGTCCATGGCTGAATTTCTGCTCCAGAAATAGAGCTGCGGGCCTCTCTTTTTTGGTCCTCCAGCATGGCCTGCCATCCCTGTCATGTGGCCTATGTGATGGCCTGCAAACACATCTTCGCCATTGACCTGTGAGCAGTCCAAAACCCATGACTGGCTTATTTTAGGCCCCTACGTCCCTTATCTCTCTCTCTCTCTCTCTCTCTCTCTCTCTTTCTCTCTTTCTCACTCACTCTCTCTCTGTTCTTTTCCGTCTCATCAATCATCAGCCTGTTGGAGGTGAAAAAAATAAACAATACCCCCCTAGGACGCGAGGGGCGATTTTCGAGTGGTGGCAACAACTTTGCAACTTTTCAAAAATATTCTTTCCTCAGCAGGGGTTCATCCCATGAATCTGCCAGCCGCTAAAAGCTCACACTCAGTGGAGACTGTCAGTAACCCGCACCAGACTAGAGCAGAGACATTCACACCAACAATTAGTACTTAATAAATCAAGACCTCATTTTAACACCTCCGTTTCAACACCGCAGGGTGGCAGAGGAACAGGAGACTTCTTAATGAGACAAACCACCTTCTTGTGTCTAAGCAGGATCGACATATCATTACTAAAACCAGTTCTTTCTGCTTAAACCGTTTGTTTTCACCTAGCCCAGCTTCAACGGTGCAATCCGAGATAGCATTGAATTGAAAATGCTCAGAATGAACGCAGCATGTAAGTCGAAGGTAAATTGTGGTAATTACAATGCAAGGTCTTCAAACTCACCAGCTGATGTTGGAACAAACTGGCATGGGATGTGGGGATTATCATAGCTGGGCTTGAGTGAACTGCCACCTGTGTTCTCTGTCACAAGAGAATGCGACTGACCCTCACTGCGTATGCGGCTACTTACAGTGTGTGAGTGGGGTTGTGTACAGCATTGTACTGAGAAGCAGGTGCTACTCATTATGTTTAGCTTGACAAATCGCTATATTTTCATCTGATGTATGATACACAGGGCGCTACGGTAAAGCTATATGATCTAACATTACACCTACACGAATTTGGATATATTTGAACGTTACATTTTTTTAAAATCTAAAAACATTCTCTGTCCATAGTTACATTTCCAAAAGTACAAAGCGAAGTTTTATGAACTCATTTCCATAGGAGGACATGATATGATTGATTGCGGCTGGTCTCTCATCTGTAATCATTTACAATCCAAGCCTACAATAAAAAGCCCATTTTCACCTTACTTGGAATCCCCCATCCACCCCATCTTCCCCTTGTCCTCCTTTACCAGGGGAGCTCTCGAGACCTACCTGATCTCAGACCCCCCTTTCCATGCTAAATGACCAGGCGAGAGCCCTGGGCTCAATATCTCAGAGTTCAGGGTTCTGTCCCAGGACAGCATGACAGACCTGCAATTAGTATCAAGCAATATCTAAGTGTGAACTCTTGAAATTGCTTGTTAACATTGAAATGTGTAAAGAAAAAGGCAAGACATTTCAATTTTTTGTAATTTTCATTAGGCATTTATTTGTTTTTCTCTTCTTTCTAACTTCACAAAGCAGTTTTTTAATAGATAGACAATGTGGTGGAGCTGTTGCTACTTGTGACACAGTTGCAACATAAAGTTTAGAGTATAAAGTTAATAATGAAAATAAGAAACAGGCCAATTGATGAAATGTATGCACTTATGGAAAAAAAGTATTACTTTAAAGATGGACAATTGTTAAATCTTACAAAATTTATAATAACAGCCTTATATACAGTAATATATAATAATCAGCCTTAAGTACAGACAGGCAAATCTCATAAAAAAGTTACTATTTTATGTATTGAAAAGTGGCTACACTGTAAAAAATGCTGAGTTCCAAACAATTGCTTAATTTTGACCCAACACAAATCGAATAAGTTTCTTAATTGTTTTTGTCAAATTCAAGTAGATTAATTATAAAAACAGTTGTCCTTTCAAAAAAACTCAAGAATTGTGTTGATTCAGCTCATTTAAATAAGTAGATTAAACAACCAGCAAAAATAACTTGAGCGTAATTCATACAATTCAAACACAAGTGTACGATTTTTAAAAGATGTGCCCATAACCCCCTGCCCTAAACCTCATCATTAAGGTATGAGCAAATCATACTAAAAAGTATGAATGAGATTGTACAAATTCATATGAATCGACAAAATCGAAGCTAAATCAAAAAGTTACGAATTGCCATAAAATTTCACTGATCCCCAACTGCATTGCAAGACTAAAAATGAGTCATCGTTTTCATCAGTTGTCATTTTAAGTCAACACTACATTGTATAATTATCATTTTAGCAAAAATGACCACATTTTTTCACAAAAAAATATTGTGGATAGAAGGCTAAACCAAAAGAAAGAGATGCATTTTCAAAAAACAAACAAACAAAAAATGTGTTGGCATTAGGGATGTCCAGGAACGATATCACGTGATTGAAAATTGGGCCCAATCACGTGGTTTCAGACTCGATCGGAATTGGACGTTACCTCCTGATCAGGACTCGAATATACAGTTGAAGTCAGAATTATTAGCCCCCCTTAGAATTTTTTTCTTTTTTAAATATTTAAAGAAAGTCTTATTTGTTTTATTTCGGCTAGAATAAAAGCAGTTTTTAAGGTTTTAAAATCATTTTAAGGTTTTCGATAGTCTACAGAACAAACCATTGTTATACAATAACTTGCCTAATTACCCTAACCAGCCTAGTTAACCTAATTAACCAAGTTGAGCCTTTAAATGTCACTTTAAGCTGTATAGAAGTGTCTTGAAAAAAGTCTAGTAAAATATAATTAACTGTCATCATGGCAAAGATATTAGAAGTGAGTTAATAAAACTATTATGTTTAGAAAAGTGTTGAAGAAATCTACTCTCCTTTAAACAGAAAACGGGGAAAAAATTAAACAGAGGGGCTTATAATCTGACTTCAACTATATGTGCATCTCTGTGGTCTGGAGGCATTATAAAGGCCCTTGAAGAGACTATCCGTGCAGTTCCTAAAAGCACATTACTGGCTTTGCAAACACTGTGCCACTTTTATGAAATTTTTTTGTTTACATGCCTGCTGGGTTTTTTAATTTGAGGTTCTATTTGTTTTTATATTAGATTTTATTTATATTTACTGTTGCACTAAAGTCTAAATGTGAAGAATTTGTGTTATTTATTACTTGATTGTTCAAGCTACCTCACAGAAGTGCTCTGTTTGTTAATAGAGTTGTTGAATGTTAAAATAAGGTGAATTAATAAACAAGGATCTGTTTCTTCGCTCTTCTTTATTCTTTTTTTAAATTTTATTATAGAAGAATCGGATCGGATTTCGGTAGATACTCAAAATCAAATGACTCGGACTCGAGGGCAAAAAAACCCTATCGGTACATCCCTACCTGGCATTACTTATTTTCTGTATCATTGTCCTCATTCTGGCTTGCAGTTTTCTTTTAATCACTTTAGTAATGCATAGACTGTAAAGATAGCATTATGGGTATGCAGAGTTTCAGTGTTCCATAAAGTAAAGCAGAGCGAAATTAAATCCAAACAGCATAATTAAAACTCCACTGGAGAAAGAAGGCCATGGCGCGACGTGACCATTGCCTGTGCTTGAGAGCAGGCTAATGTAATCTAATATCAGCGGATATGTTTCTCTCTGTCCCGGTGCCACATTTCTGATAGTTTACACCACACATGTGTCACCAGGTCGTTACATTTATTTCAGACAGCACCATTCTGATGACAATGTTTAATTAATACGTTTTGCACCACTGAATACCAAAATTTGTCTGGAAATGTTTATTAACGAATAAGGAGAAACTTCTTTTCTAATTCAGTGAACAAAGCAATCGGATTGCATTATCCTCAGGAATGGAGCCTTCAAGCTGAGAAATGTAAGTTCTGTCTTCAGCTGTTCTAAAATGACCTTTCTGCTGTTCCTAGCACACACAGTTCTGGCCGGCCATTCGATATGCAGATACCTAGTAAGATGTAGACTGTGACATCTGGTTAGGGATTTAGTGCTGCATGTGGACAGTCTCTGTCTGAGGTCTGAGTGAAGATGAGTTTGGGGCTGGTAATTACTGTGCTTCAGTCTCGGTGTTGAGTGATGAGGGAGATGAGCTCAGGTCACCATCATCAGCCTGAGGTGATGGACAGAAATTAGATTGTAGGGCTTTTTGATCAGTATTCGTATGGGATCATCAATGTGTCTTTCAGTCTTTCAGTAATATTTACAGTTTGAAAAGGTGCAGAAGTTTGGGGTCCGTAATTTTTTTAAAATTCTTTTAACAATTTTAAGCATGGTTTGCTAATGATGTGTTTCTTGAGCACCCGGTTAACGTATTAGAATTATACTGTATACAGTTGAAGTCAGAATTATTAGCCCCCTTGAATTATTAGCCCCCTTGTTTATTTTTTTCCCCAATTTCTACTTAACGGAGAGAAGACTTTTTCAACACATTTTTTAAACATAATAGTTTTAATAACTCATTTCTAATAACTGATTTATTTGATCTTTGCCATGATGACAGTAAATAATATTTGACTAGATATTTTTCAAGACACTTTTATACAGCTTAAAGTGACATTTAAAGGGGAAATGAAGCACTCAGTCAAGTTGACCTTATTTTGTACATTGGATTCAACTTTAATGAAAATATATTAAACAAACTCAATTAATGTAACCATTTAGCAGAAAACAGCATGTTTTACTATAGATTTTAGACCTAGGGTGCAGCCATCTTTGAATGTTGCTGTGTCTGACATCACGGGTTGGTTGAGTTTCTCCCGCTGAACAGAAACAATGGAAGTAAAGGAGACTGTAAAGCCTTATTTAACCCAATGCGTGAAGTTGTGGACGTGGAGCTTCTGCAAAAACAAGCATCAGATGTGTGTCTAATATAAAAGTATATATATTGATTCTATTTTTCTTTTTTCCACTTTTAATTATGAATCATTTGATGCGCTTTGATTCCCTCTCTGTATTACGCTGCTTGACAGCCTGTCTGGGTTTGTAACGGACTGAACACAGAGACTGGACAGCTTAATTTAACTCAATGCATGAAGTTGTGGACGAGCATCACAGAGCTGCTGCAAATACAACAAATTCAAGCATTCAAGTGTCTTCAGTTGTGTCTTTTTCTTTTATTAATACTGTTCGTTTAATGCGCTGTGATCCTCTCGCGCTGCTCCAGTGCTGCCTGACGAGGGCATTTACATTCAGACTGATGCAACGATTAAAATCATTCATGACTTCACGCTTTACTAAGTCATATCTGTGTGGGTTATGTCAAGATATATTCCTTTATCAAGTCAATCAACTCGATCTCTTAACATGTATAAAGGATAAAAACCTGCCATAAGAAACGCAGCGCTGATCTCAGTTTGATTTAAACACGAGCAGTGGTGAGGGAGGGGCTGGAGCAGTGAAAAGTGAAAGTACCCGCCCCCATTACGTCAGCACCGGACCTAGTTGAAACCACAGGCAGTCAGGCAGCATAATACAGAGAGTGAATCACTACTGATGTAATGGGGGCGGGTACTTTCACTTTTCCCTACTATTTCACATTCACACTATTGTTTGAGACAAACTTTATTTTATTGTAGTCGTCTAAACCCACTAATATGCATTTTACGCATTTGACATTTGAAAAAAATGTATCAAGAAAATGTACTTTTTATGTGCATGACACTAAATTAAAAAAATTAAAAAAGCATGGGAATTCCTACATTTAAACTGTTGTGTACATGCAGACGAGGGCATAGAAATAAACACCAATAAGACCCAATGAACCAGTAATCCATGCTTTATGTACATTGTGTGAAAAAGACACCACAGGCGCATTCTGATTACGTACCGCTATATACAGTACATTTTTAGGAGAGCAAAATACGTCCCATGAGTCCTGCTTTTTCAGATTTCAAATTTCTCTTGCAAGTGCCATTCACGCTTGCTGTTCTCACGTACTGTATATCCACCAGAGGCCGCTGTCAACTCACTTACCAACTGACCGATTCCCCTACACTCCCTCTTCTCTAAACCCAACCAATAGGGTTTTAAAAAGCACTGATTGACCCTCCCACTACCTTCTCTAAACCCAACCGCAGTGTTTTAAAAAGAAAAGCCCCCTGATTTTTTCCACGTTTTCAGATTTTACCACATTCTCACCCTGTTATTTACTTCTTTATTTTATTTTTTGGCTTTTGTTTTTGTCTTACCCGCTTTCTGGAATCATTCTTCACTGGACTCTGAACCCTGTTATCTCACTCAACTCTGTTCTGCATCTCAAGTCCACTGGCGTACATGTTGAGCTACCAGACAAACTGGTAGGAATTTAACTCCGTATGTTCACACGGAGGTAAGCAATCGGGGGGTAAGCGAAACGCCATCATACTGCCCCATAGTGTTCGTTTTAAAGATGAAGTGCAGCTCTGGCTACATAATTCGCAATCTCTTGAAATGTATATAGGGCTACATTTTCAGAATGAGCCTATGTTTAAAAAAGAACAATTGTTTGTGCTAATACCTCTCAGCATGATTTGTGGGTAAGGCTGGAAAAAACAGATGATCAGTCAATTTACAGTACCTGCACATGACAATTTTTGGTCCATTTAGAAATATTCTATTCTGAAAGCGAGCTGAACCCTGATTGCAGGTTTTGAATTTTAAGATTTGGAGCTTGGAGGTTTTAAATGTAAAGATTGTATATCAGGCATCCTAAGGGTGCACTCACACTATGCTATCCGAACCATGCCCATGTGCATTTTCCAGTTTGTTTGACAAGTGGGAGTACTCCGACTCGGGCCCAGGCATGGTTCAGTTGGCTCGTCCTGTCCCGGTTGGAAGAGGTGTGCGCGGTACTCTTGTAGTGTGAGTGCAAAGCGCGCCTGAGCCCGAAACTGAAGACATAACATCACTTTTAAGTTAATTTTTCTTATAGATTCATTAATCATTCTTCCTGTTCAATGAACGCAAACTGTCATAGTTTATTAAAGATGCAAACCCCTCGCTGCGCATCAGCTGCACCTTCTGCAAACCTAATACCTGCAGCACAAGGACTTTTATGATCATTTATTTAGCGTCAAAAGTGGTGGATCTGTTCGGAAAAATATTTGACTGCGTGTCACTTCATCCCAAATGACTAACCAGATATAACTAAATCAATTTTCACTGTGCTGAGTGAGAGCACTCCGTCTCCTGTTAAACTGAACAGTCGCATCATCGATGGCGTTAAGGGTGCTCCAGTTCGTAAGGCAAAATGCAGTGTGAGTGCAGGCTGTCGGTGGAGAGGGTGTGGGGACAATCACGCTTTGGCATGGTTCAAGGCAACTGTACCTAGTGTAAGTGGCCCTTAGAATCCACTCTGTGATTTGCACTTAAAGATACAAAACAAAACAAGAAATATAGATAATGCTTGGAAAAAATTTTTGGTGTAGTAACTGGACATCCATACAATGCTGGGTTCTGGGCTGAATGCGTCTATGTGTATATACATGTGATGGTATTTTATAAAATCTGAAAAGCTTATAAAATGTATAAATGAGTTAAGACCATGCCAGGAATTCAAATAAAAGATATGTTCAATTAGATGGATTGTAAAACCTACAATCAACCGTAATGGGCAACATCGTAACTATGACATAAAAAAAATTTATATATATATATATATACACACACTTTTTTTACATTTTACTTGCATTTGGTCCTTGTTGCTTTCACGTTTCTGCCAAAAACAGCAGAGTTCATTTGGAAATTAACTAAGTCCCATCTCTTCATTGCAGTTAAAATTGCTGGATTCCACACAATTCCTTCATGTTGTCCCAACTCAAATAGATAAAGTTATATTAATTGTTTTTGCTAATTTAGGTAGATTGCACATAAAACTATGAGGTTGTTCCAAAAAAAACCCACAAGAATTGTGTTGATTCAGCTCATTTTAAATAAGAAGTTTGAACAACCAGCAAAAAAAAAATGTGTGAAGGTAGCAGCTTTTATTTAATCACATGACTGCACAACTGCAGTCGCAAAAGAGTTTCTTTTAATCGAACCAAACCTGCCAAGTGCAAGCGCAACCTTATTTACTCAATATTTATCTAACCTCTGGGTACATTCCGCCATCTATTTTCCTACCCTGAATCTCCTCACAGTTTCAGCAGGCTACAAATTACAGCGGCAAGAGCTTTTCACATTAAAGGTCCGGGTGAGCGGATGGGCTAAAAGCAGAGACAGAAGCTTCTCTCGGCATGTGAGAGGGCAGCCACCACATGTACGTGTTCAAGATATCATCACATCACATGAAGATTCCACATTGTGCACATCAATCTCTCGCCTGCATGATTTATTGTGGAACTTTGGCTTCCGCACAAAGGGGTGGGAGCTGATGGCAGGGGTCATCATTTACTGTGTGTGTGGTGTCAGGAACAAAGGCTGGAAGCGCTCTCCACTCATGCGGTTTGCTAATGTTTGTTTACCACTCCAGTAGTATCAGGGATGTGCAGTTTGCTCAGATGCCATGGAAAACATCTCCTGCAACCTCAGAAGCAGACACTTTTACTGTTGCTCTTCAAAATTGGGATACATTAAAAATATATATATTGCGATCAGGAGATTCACATAAGTCTGAAATAGTTTTCACACAGATTTTGCTCATGTTTGAGTTGGTCAATTGAATTTAACATGCTGACCAACAAAAAACATGCCTGACTTGACAGTGAAATCTTTGTACTAAAAATGATCTAGAAACTAATTAATTGCTGGAAAATACCACTATTACGTTTGTATTTACAAATATATAGAAGATACATTATATAATTTATGTGAACTAAATAATTTATCGTATCCAAGCTTTAAATAATATAATGAGGAAGAATTGATCATATGTTTTTGTTACTTGAGCAACTTTTAATAAGTTAATCAGGGTTTAAGTTTATTTTTAGGCTTTGCAAACTTTAACTCGATGTTTTAAGTTTGTTTATTTGATGCAAGTTGAAGTAACTTGTAAAGTTAAATTTTGAAGTTAAATCAAATTAAGATCGCTATAAATTTTCACAGTGTAGAAAGCTAATATATTCACATATTTTTCACACCAACAGTGAGAATCACTTTGCCAATTGATGACAAGCACGTGTTCAAAATATAAAATAGTAAATATAAAATCATAACTGCTACTGAATTTCCAGTGTCCCACATAACTCATAATGCTTTGCATTGTTGGTGGCAGTAGCCTGGTGGTTAGTTTGACACCTTACACGAAGGTCCTCACGGTGACCTGAGTTTGATTCCCAGCTCAATTTATTTTCAATTAAAGGTGAAAAGCCTGAAAATACAAATAATACTTTCTGTTATGATATCAATTCCCATTTTCTGTGGACCGTGTTTTGTAGATTTAGATATCATAACAGTAAAACAGTAATAACTTGCCCTTTGAAACAAAATCATCTATTTTCACACCTCCTGATTAAGCTGAATTAAAAGGCACCTAGTTTACCCATTTTTCAAGATTTAAGATGAGTCTTTTGTGTCTCCAGAATGTGTCTGTAAAGTTTCAGCTCAAAACACCCATCAGATTATTTATTAAACCTTTGTGTATGTTGGAAGTTTGAGCTGTTTTGACTTTATAGCTGTTTTGATACCTGTGCCTTTAATGCAAATGAGCTGCTTCTCCCCGCCCCCCATTCCCCTGTGCATGTCAGAGCCAAAGAGATCGCTCACTATTGCTATGATGAGTGTAGCTTTTCCTGCTGCATCTCACACATAAGCAACACAATGACAGACAAGAATGAAGCAGATCTCCCCTCCTACAGTAAGAACTACAGTCGCGGATATAACTGAGGACATGGGTGGTGAGGGAGGTGTTGCGGACGCCGCCCTCTCTATTCTGCCGCCCTAGGTGGCCGCCTAGGTCACCTCTATGGACGCGCCTTTACACATGCTCACTTACGCACGCACACACACACACACACACACACACACACACACACACACACACACACACACACACACACACACACACACACAATGTGTGTGCATTTAGCTTTGCACTGTTTTTGCAAGGCAAAATGTGACAGAATACATAATACATATCCACTGCTGTATGGACATCCATTATGTTAATGTACAAAATAAGCCTGATTTAACGTCAATGAACTGGGATTGAAGAGTATTCTTTTATAATTGTACTGAAATGTGGCTGTGGTGAAGAAATACTAAGTGATTTTACTGTCTTAATTACAAACATGCACTGTTTTATAAACATTTTAAACTTGTAAAACTGCTGCTGAACACAGAGAGCTGAAGAGATCGTCTAATCCCGGTTGCTTTGTGTACAGTACGTCTTGTCTTGTGGATATGATTATACACGTTACTACGGATACAAGTTAATACACGGCTGTCAATCAGTTTGGTGGGCGGGGAACCGCACTCCTACGTCAAGTTGCGGTCGGGCTCAAAATAGGAGGGATTTGGGTTCTATTTTAACATCAAGAAATAAAAAAATATATATATTTATTGTCTTTATATCACTCCAATATGACTGTGGACACACTATACCTACACACAGTTCTGTCCAAACAGCTTACAAAAGAGGATTTTCATCATAGGTGCCCTTTAAGCTGTTGGTCAATGAATGACCCAAAGACCCAGGATTATGCTTTTTTTAGTTGAAAAAGGTGTTGTGTAAATATTTACTCTATAAGCTAACAGTTATAACATGCTTGCAGCGATTACAATTTCTTGATATACCAATGCAAGTGTAATATTTTGTTAAATAGTTGTTTGATGGTCCCAAGTTGGCAACAGTCACAGCAAGAAGGTCGCTTGTTTGAGCCCTGGCTGGGCCAGTTGTCATTTCCGTGTAGAATTTGCATGTTCTTCCCGTGTTGGCGTGGGTTGGCGTGCTCTGGTTTCCCCCACAGTCCAAAGACATGTGCAATAGGTGAATTAGATGAGCTACATTTGCTGTAGTGTAAGAGTGTGTGAATGAGAGATTGTATGAATGTTTCCCAGTACTGGGTTCATTCCACTGTGGTGACCCCTGATAAATAAAGGACTTAGCCGAAGGAAAATGAATAAATGAATTAAGTTGGCATCATCTGTAGTCCAGGGTTGGAATTGTATAAAATTTGAAAGTACAGTACAGTAAGGAGAGAAGTAAACATTATCTGTAAACTGATACATCTGCACATTCTTTGCCTGAGTCAAAGCGAGATGGACAAAGCTGGATCTACAAGAGCTATTTTTTCCCCTTTTGGCACACAGGATATTTTTTACTTTTACAGTCAGAGATTAAATCTTTTATAGTAAATAGTTCGAATTGTGTGTGTTATACTTGGCAGTGGCCTGTTGTTTATAAAAAAACAGTGTGAGCAGTGGGTTCACACTTTAGGTGATAACTACACTGGGTCTTTATGAAGCATGAAGGCTGGCCAAGGAATGATGGTTTACTTTGGAGGCTAAAACCGAACCCAACTTCATGCGCAAAGTTGTCAGGATTTGCAACTTGTATACTGGGTTTGAGCCATTTGTATCTGGATGATGTCTTCTCTTTTGGATCTGTCAACATGAGCAGCCCTCTGGAAATAGCAGTGTGTATTTTAAGCACTACGAATGAGCTGCGTTTGATTGTTTTAGTCTTCAATTTGAAAACCAAGCTTAATTTGAGATTTTTAAAGATGCTTTCGGGCCACACTGTAAAAATGAGGCCACTGGTATTGTCGGAAGTATTCAACAGCGTTTTGTTCAATTTGATCTATTTAATTTCTCAAAGTTTTCAAACGTTTAAAATCTTTAAATCTGCCAATTCATAACAGTCAGACTGAACCCTGACCCAGCGGCAGCCTCGTCCACTTCTCGACCTCTGAAGAGTGGCGCTGAAAGGCGATGGATGTTTTTAGAGAAAGTCTCTGATAAGAACTGACAGGTCAATAAAAACAGAAATATTATCAGCTCCATCATTAACCGCTACCTCGACAGCTGCCAAAATATCCCCCAATGCTCTGGCTGGTTCCTGTCCAGACGCTTACGTCTTTCCGTAAAGGTGCTAATTTTACGGTATTGGAGAGCTCAAAGCCACAGATATGCTAAATGCTTTTGACGCCAATTCTTATTCCAGTCGGTTTTGCTGAGGCTCAGATTTATGACAGATCCTGTTCCTAGTCAACCAAATATGTTAATGTTAAGCCACAAGAGGACTGTCTGATAATCTGATACAGAGCTGATCAAAACTGTTAAACAAATGTGTGTGTGTGTGTGTGTGTGTTTAGTAAAATAAGTATTTTTCTTGTTTTTAATATAAATTCCTTTTACAAATATTTTTATTTATCAGTGATGCATTAAATGGATTACAAATGACAAAGACACTAATGCCAATTTAAAAGATTTTATCTCAAATAAATGTTGTTATTTAACTTTCTATTTTAAGTCATTTTAAAAAATAATATGAAAAAAATAATAATTACTGAGAACCAATAATAATTGGGCAAATTATAATTATTTCTTGAAAGGTCAGGTGACACTGAAGACTAGCATAATGATGCTGAACAGTCAGCTTTGAATCACGAATGGCATTTAAACTATATTCACATAAAAAGTATTATTTTAATTAGAAAATTTACATGATATTTTACAGTATTACTACTGTTTTTATTGTACACTACCTGAAAAACGTCTTGTTGTCGATCCCAGTTGTAAGAGTAACAAATAATAACTTGACTTCTAGTTGATAATTTGGAAACGTGGCAGAAGGTAGATTTTTCTGATGAATCATCTCTTGAACTGCATCCCAAACATCACACATAATGCAGAAGACCTGTTGGAACCCTCATGGACCCAAGATTCTCATATCAATCTGTCAAGTTTGGTGAAGGAAAAATCATGGTTTGGGGTTACATTCAGCATGGGGGCGTGCGAGAGAGCTGCAGAGTGGATGGCAACATCAACAGCCTGAGGTATCAAGACATTTGTGCTGCCCATTACATTACAAACCACAGGAGAGGGCAAATTCTTCAGCAGGATAGAACTCCTGCTAATATTTCAGCCTCCACATCAAAGTTCCTGAAAACAAAGAAGATCAAGGTGGTCCAGAATTGGCCAGCCCAGTCACCAGACATGATCATTATTGAGCATGTCTGGGGTAAGATGAAACAGGAGGCATTAAAGATGAATCCAAAGAATCTTGATGAACTCTGGGAGTCCTGCAAGAACGCTTTCTTTGCCATAGCCAATCTAGAGGCCATTGCCTTTCATGTAAGCCACTTCTGATACCAAATGATCAACTAAAAGTCAAGTTATTATTTGTTGTTCCCAAAACTTAGATAGGCAACAAGCCGTTTGTCAGGTAGTGTATGGTTCATCAAAAATATGCCAATTTGGTGAATAAAAAAATATTATTTCAAAATGGACCTATTGTAAAAATATAATACTTTTTCACAAGTATTTAAATACATTTTGTAATCTTATTTTATTTTTTAAAAATGTATTTACGCTCTTTTCCTATTCCTATATTTCCTATTTTTTCTATTTTAAAAATTAAGAAAATATATGAATCACCTTATTCATTGGAAATGGGTTTTGTCTGAATTACTTAATGTAAACTGTCAAATTAGTGTTGACTTTAATTGTAGTTTAATGTACTTTTTTAATGATTTGGTAGAGATTTGTGTGACTATCATGGTATTTTGTGTTTGTGTACAATAAGTTATATTACTCTTGAAATTTGATTGAATAAAGCCTACAGCCAATAATGCCTAACAAATTCTCATTGAATTATTCATGGTACGATTGAACAAACACAGTTCTTTTTCTTTTATTTTCCTTTTTTTAGGTCTAAATGTATTAAGCATGTTTTTATTTTCAGCCAGGTCACTTCATGTTCAACAATATAGCTCTAGCAGATCATAACTTGTTGAATGAATAGTGCTGTTGGCAAAGTCCGCCGCACCTGAAGGATAAGCACAGTCGTCTTCACAGATGTTAGCATAAAAACCACTGGTACAAGTCCCATCTGAGGTGTGTCTTTCACCAATAACGGCTGTTTATAGTGTCCTCAGAGCTCCCTGTGTCCCCAAAGAGAGGAATGATCTGCTGTTTGTGATGTGTGTTTGATGTTCTATTTCAGCATTGACTTCTGTCACATTAATCAGAGAGCTGGACCAGTCCGCTCCACATATTCAGCCATTCCTAACGCTCTCTCCCGCCCGCAGACGATTTATTGGGGAAAAAAAAAACCTCGGCTATATTTGCAGCTCAACCTTTGCTCTTACCCGCCAGCTGACGTCAGTTAATTATTTGTCCCCTGAATCTAATACATTTCTCAGTGCCAAGTCATCTCGCGGTGCTCTCGAACTGGTGTGGGGAGAATCAAGACCGTCATGTTCAAACCCCCCTCCTACAGAAACAGCCAGTGACTGTGGAAAATCAGCCGCTCCATCCATCTGCTCATGTTATCCTAGCAACCAAAGTTTGGTTGCTAGTGCAGGTCCCTCCATATGAACTTGTCAATCAAAGTATCATGACCTATTTTTTGTTTCCTGATCTCATTTGATTCTTGTATTCATATACTATATATTTGCGTGATTAATGCCTATGCACATATTGAAACGTAATTACTTTTAAAATGTTTCTATTTACTTTGCATTGCAAGTGTAATGGTTTCTTTGTCTGTTTACCACCATTCCATACTATATATAGATGCTTAAATTAAATCAGCCGCATTTGAGAAGCATGGCTGGTGCCAGAAGGACAAGGCGAATCATATCAAGTGTATTTACATTAGTATATTAATTGACTTTATATTTTAGAGATAAGTACAAGTTCACTCTTTGCTCTTCATACCGGATAACCACATCTGCAGGCATAAATGTGACTTTAGCTGTAGAAACTGAAGCTTATAGCTTTAGGGGACATGGCTAAAGCACACAAAGCCTGTGAAACAGACTAAAGCCACCGCAACCCTGGATAATTCCCAAACGAAGTGTGAGAAAGGGGGAAATAAGTATGACTTTGTAATGTTATGAATGACACGGTTTACGCAGGGATAAATATCATGTTTCAACAGAAATATTACTGCATTTGAAATGCTTGCTGCATTTGTCACATTTTTCACGCTGGCTTACACAAGCGCATTTAAAATGGATGTTTTTATGGGGGGATTTCAGATTTTTTGATCACCTTAGGTTAGGTTTAAGTGTGTGCTATTAGCTGAGAGACTGGTGGATAAGGTGTAACAAAAGGAAATCCTTTTTCTCACAGTTTTATTTTACTTTGCCAACAAGTACTAATAAAAAAACTGTCTAAAACAACTATTAGCTTCTCTCACGCTTAACATGTTTTAGAGATTCTCACTTCCTGGACATATATGCATGTACACTCACTGGTCACTTCATTAGGTACACTTGTTCATCAGCTTTTTAATGCAAAAGTATAGTCAACCAATCACATGGCAGCTAGTAATTGCATTTAGGCATGTAGATCTAATTAAGACAAAGTTCAAACTGAGCATCAGATCAGACCCTAACTTAAAGTCATTTATGCGACTTTTATTGTGACATGATTGGTGACGCCAGACAGATTGAACTGAGTGTTTGTGAACCTGTGGAGCAGCTGGGATATTTACACACAACCATCTCTTGGATTTACAGAGAAAAGAAACTATTTAGTAAGCTGAGCTTCTGTGGGTGAAAAGGCCTTATTAATGCTAGAGGTCAGAGGTAAATTGCCTGACTGCTTCAGGCTGATAGAAAGTCAACAGTAACTCAAATAACCACTCATTATAGGTCTACAGAAGATCATCAAGAACTAACAATGTGTCACACATTGAAGCAGATGAGCTACAGCAGCAGCAGAAGAGCACACCAGTGACACTCCTGTCAAGCTTAGCTGAAAGCCTAGTTTTTGTCTAGTCTGAACAATCTTTCTGCTGCAACGTTCATAATTTGGATCCATCCTGCATTGTATTAGTGGTTCACATTGCTGGTGGTACACTTTGCGCCCTTTAGTAGCAACTGAGCATTGTCTCAAACAACAGCCTACTGTATCTGAATATTGCTATTGATCTTTATGGCCACTTGTAATGTCTACCTCCAGTACAATAAAAACTGTGCCACAAACATCAAATATTCTTAAACTGGTCTCATGATGGTGAGTTCACTATTATCGAAGACATCCAAGAGGTATACTCTGCTTGACTGAGATTTGAATGGATCTGGTGGAATGGGAGATGCGCATCCTACACATCTGCACAAAACCCTAGATTAATGTTTCCAGTAACTTGTTAAATCTATGCCACAAATAAAGAAGTTCTGAAGGCAAACTGGAGTCCAAACTGGTACTACCTATGTTCACCCAATAAAGTGGTCAGTGAACTAATTTTATATTGTTTTTCAACTATTATATAGTAGGGAAGTATGAGATTACAGATGCAGTACATCTCTGGATATAGCATTTAATGGATATATATTGACATATAATGACATTCACTATGACCATGTTCTTATGCAAGCTTTTTTTTTTACTAATAATAAATGTGTGAAAATTGTCCAGCGCCGTCATTGCATTTCATCATAAAAAACTTATTCCATTGCAAAACATCGTTATCATTCAGCACAAGAGGTAATCCTACTGTAGTGCACACTGTACGGCTGTTTATCAGTGTGGAGAAGCACATGAGTCTGTAACTGATCAAAGATTGGTGGCTTTGGGGCTTGCTAAGGTACACTGTGCTGGGGTTTAAAAGGATATGTAGTGGTGTTGAGAAACCAAATCACGCTCAATGTACATTTGTGGACCTGTCAGCCCAGTGATGTCCAGAAGGAGGGTGGATTATTTCTATTAGTTCTGGACATCACAGGCACATTCACATTCGTGAGGAGTCACCGAGGTCCTTTCTGCTAATTATAGGCTGAAATCTGACAGAGAAAAATTAGAGGGAAAAGGGACAGCTGCACTGTAGTCCAGCACAAGGGTGGGTGCAGAAGAAAAAAAGAAAGAGATAAGGGGTGATGGATAAAGAGCAGTCGCTCTTTTTAGTCAAAATCGTCCTACCTCTTCTGAAAGGGAAACTAAATCCAGTTATCTTGGTGTGCTTCTTCTGGTTTTAGATCTGCAAAGTCCTCTTCTCAGCTCAGAGAGGTCAGGAGTTAGTCCCACATGGGGTGCCCTCTGACTTCCCTGGACGCCTGAATTTTCAGTGAAGCCATACTCTTCCTAAGCTGGGCTTAACTTCAGGAAGGCGACAGACCTCAATGGCGCATGTATGCCCAGAGCTTAGACTAGTTCAACCATGCTAAACCTTCCTAGTGTGAAGAAAAACAAACATTTATCAAAGGTGTATTTTCAAGCTCATGAAACTATAGAAAAAAATCAATGAAAGTCTTAAGTTGAAAAGCCTAGTTTAACTAAAAAATTTAATTCACAAACAGTTTAATTAGGTGGTCCCCCTTAGATATTCTTTTTATTTTAACTTTGTAAGTACATGTAAACAGGAAGTCATTACAATAGTTTCTGACATTCTGTAAGTAACTGCACAAGTGCACACCAACTTATTCTTCTTACCCTACAGTAACAGTCTACAAACTCTTACTTATACTCTAATGAGTGTTAGTTGACTTTTAATTAGGGGGTGACCATATTTCAGTTTGCAAAAATGTGGACTGGAGTTGAGGGTGGTTGTAAATACTTGACAAATGCATTCACAAATATGAAATTGTTCCTGAACTTTAACGCAGTAAGAACTTTAATGCATGTGTAATTTCCATTTAAAAATTGTCCTCCATCAAGACAATAATAACAAACAGATAAATTTTTTTTAACATTTATCCTTTTACCTGAAACTTGTTTCTGTTCAATAGGTTAAAGTAAAATGTTGAAAAAAAAAACATTTTAAATTTAATTGTGATTTGATGTCATTGTATGCTATTATTAATTTGTTGGGTTGGTTAAACCAAAACACATTTTCTACTTCAGGACAATAAACTTATGCATTTTTTTGTCCTAAAAGAGGATGTATTTTCCATGTACCATTATTTGAGAAGTTACTTAGACATTTTCTTGAATAACATTGCAACTACATCTATAACCATAACCCCAGCCTATGCTCAAAATCCACGAATACTCGTCTAAACCTCTAAAAAGAGACATTGATATATAGCTGGCAAGTTACTTCCTTCAGATATTTCAAATATTCTGTCTAAGATTTGAAGTGGTTCAAACTCTTTTGTTAAAGTTGTCCTAAAACAACTGAACAACACCAAATCTGGCCTTAGGACAATTAATAAACTTTTTTGATCCACTTCAAATGTTAACTATTGTATCTTTTCTGCTGACTTAAAAGTGACTTTGCAACTAAATTTTTTTTGTTAGTTCTAAAACCTAAAAGTCTTTAAATACTTTAATAGGAAGTACCCAAATAGATAAAACTACTTTAAAAGAAGTAGCTGAAATGTACTTAAAAAGATACAAAGTTACATAAGGTGCAGTTAATGTCTAAAATGTAACCCAAAAGTCATCAGTCAGAATTGATCATTTGCTTAAACTTATATCATTCCAAACCTCTGTGATTTTCATTTGCAAGCTAAATGAGATCAAAAACATTTTCGAAAAGCATCTAGTTAGTTCTCTGTATAAGAAACAATTTATATTTGTCTGTTCCTCGGTTTAAATGTGCGAAAAGATAATGACTATAACAGAGCTGTGATCTACTAGGAGGAGGTAGATGATCACCTGCAAGCGAGAGGTTGGAGGCATAGCGGTACGCTGTGAATTTTATCCTTCATGACGTGCCAGTGTGCAAAATGTTTTCTCAATGTCAGTGTAATATTGTAAGATCATTATCTTGTTACAACGCCACTGTGAGAATGTCACTGCATCAGCCCAATGTGACGCTCATCTATCCTGCAGATTCGGAGAGGCCGCAGAAGCCAACTTGAGATGTTTTTCCTTTCTGTGATTGACAGGTTTCGTGCAATCCATGCGGATTCACACCGGAGATCCACAGAGACCATGGGGGCCCCGCGTGATCTGAAGCAACCTTGCCAAACTCATCTGCACCGTTCACTGCATGCTCTCAGCCTGCGACAGGTGTACTTTACATCCATACACATTTAAACATGTTTATTCTATATGACTTACCTAACTTCATACAGACCAAATGTTCATAGCTTGTGCAAACTTATCTTTATTTTTATGACAATGAGAATTGCATATTTACACTAATCTTGGTTACTAATCTGGTCAATAAAACTCTGTCCATGCTATATGTATAGAAACTGTAAGAGCTTATTTCAATTAGCCTTCGCATATATTTATATTCTCATTGAATGGAAGGGAAAATCAAGTCATCTAATGAAAAGAAAAGCTCAAAACTCCCTCTGCTGGTATGATATGTAAAAACACTGACCTTTTTTCCCCAAGTGGCTTTTTGGTACATCATGTAAACAAAAATTCATTTTTAATTTCATTTAAACCCATTTTTGAGTCTGAATTCATATAAATTAATAAACTATATTTTATATTTTATATATTTAAGATTTCAGATCTCAGTTAATTCGTATTTTGAGATGCACTGGCTGCCTTAAATTCAGTTTTTTATTATGTCACCCAATGATTCTTACTCTAAATGTCTAAATATAACCAAAAAAGGCACTGAATGTCATTTTAGTGGGTGATTTCTGTAGATAATGTTAAAATGTTTGCCATTATTTTTTTTTCTATACAGGAAATTAGAGATGTCATAATCAGGTTTTTTTTGCCTTTGAGTATCTGCCAATACCGAAACCCAATCCAATACTTCTATATTACATAAAAAGAGCAAAAAAACAGATCCAGGATGTTCCTTAATTTTTTATTTAATTCACCTTATTTTAACACATTCAATAACTCTGATAACAAACAGAGCACTTATGTGAGATAGCTTGAACAATCAAGTAAACAATAACATAATTTTGACACTTTTGGACTTTAGTATAAATGTAAATATATATAAAAAATATAATAATAAATCAAATAGCACCTCAACTTAAAATTCCTGGCAGGCATGTAAACAAAAAATAAATAAAAGTGGCACAGTGTTTGCAAAGCCAGTAATGTGCTTTTGGCAACTGCACTCTTAACCCTTACTGTCATCCAAGTAGTAAGTTTAACAGAAGGATGTTTTTCTTCATGAAAACTAACATCTCGACCTTGTCAGGTTAAAGCCTGTTTCTGTTCTCATCAAGGATGTTTGCAATATATATATATATATATATATATATATAATATGAATTATAAATAATAATTTAAAGGGGGGCTAATAATTCTGACTTCAACTGTATTCGAGTCTTGATTGGGAGGTAACAACCGATTTCGTGATCGGATCTGGACATCTCCACAGGAAATAACACCAAAAACATAAGCTGATGTACGAGGAGAAAAAAGGAAAGCTTTATTACATTTCTATTACTTGGAAAATGCATTTTCTTCTTTGACCCATATACATATGTACATTTTTGTAACATCTTTTATGTTATTTCATCTCAATTTAAAGCTAAGACTATAAAAGAAGACCAGTGTTGACTCACATTTGATTCATTTTTACTTTTACGACCTTAGCTTTGAATTTAGTGTAATAAAACATGAAACTTTCTATTACATAATATATAACATCTATTTTGGTCATGAACTTTTGCCATTTACAGCCTGAATGAGGTGTCCATTTTCTGGCACCGCTGTCCCTCTCTCCATCTGAGAGATGGAAATATGCTATATAATATAACTTTGATATATGAATGTCTGGTATAACGTTTATCTGTCGTATTATAATTCCCAATTTGAGAGATTCTCTGAGCTTTTTGTTGTAATTCAACCTTTTATTGTGTCTTTGGGCTTTGTTCTTCGCAAAGTTTTATTTCTTATTTGCGGTGAGAGGCACAGCGTGGTCAGTGTGAGGCCCTCTTCACTTTTACAAACCAGTCATCCTGCTTTTCTCATTTTTTAAGAGGAAATGAATTTTTCTGTGGGCTGGATGACATAATAGGCACACACACACACACACAATCTGCGGTCATCTGTGAAACAAATAATCATTTTTAGAAATGAAAGGCCTCGCTAGTGTAGACCTATATGTGTTTGGCTCCAGTTAGCATTAATGGCGCTGCTCTGGGTCTGCAATTACTTCCTTTAAACTTGCTCTGTTCCAAAAACTAGCAAGCCTCCTTTATAAGCAGCATATTAGGGCATCATTGACAAGCACAAAGAAAAGTAGTGTGTTTCGTACACTGTATGCTTCAGATAATGTAGTGCCAGAATGCATTGCAACAAGCTCAATGAAGTGGAAAAATGGTACTGTTTAAAAGATTGGGGCACTAATTTAATCAAAAACTTAATTTAGAATGTTACATAATGCTCCTACAGTACATGCTGTAAAACGGTTTCATTATTGTTTCTGTGTTTTGTGATTAATGAGTGTTTTCTGTTTATTTACACTTTTAAATTGCATTTTGGGATCACTGCTTTGTCAACTTTTGATGTTTAAACATTTATTAAAGTGACTTTTATTGACATTTTTAACCGTTAATAGTTAAATAAATTTTATTTAATAGTTAAATAAAATAAATGGTCATTATTATGCTGCAAAAACCGGTAATGAGCTTCCATTACTTTATAGATAATATTAATTTATAGATATATATTTTTTAATTTACAATATACTTTTTTAACCTTTCATGTTCATTCATTCATTTTCCTTCGGCTTAGTCCCTTATTTATCAGGAGTCTTCACAACGGAATGAACCACCAACCTTTCATATTCACTTTGTTAAAGTGATTTTTTCAACATCAATGTTGATGGAGCAAAGGCACGATACCATAATGCAAACTGAAAGCAAATGAAAGGAAAACACATAAATGTAACCATGAGATACACTCACTTGCCACTTTATTAGGTACACCCGTCCAACCTGCTTGTTAACGCAAATTTCTAATCAGCCAATCACATGGCAGCAACTCTATGCATTTAGGCATGTAGACGTGGTCAAGGCGATCTGCTGCAGTTCAAACGGAGCATCAGAATGGGGAAGAAAGGTGATTTACGTGACTTTGAACATGGCAAAGTTGTTGGTGCCAGACGGGCTGGTCTGAGTATTTCAGAAACTGCTGATCTACTGGGATTTTCACACACAACCATCTCTAGGGTTTACAGAGAATGATCCAAAAAAGAGAAAATAGTGGCAGTTCTGTGGGTGCAAATGCCTTGTTGATAAAAGAGGTCAGAGGAGAATGGCCAGACTGGTTTGAGCTGATAGAAAGGCAACAGAATAACCAAAAAATAACCACTTGTTACAACCAAGGTATGCAGAAGAGCATCTCTAAATGCACAACACATCCAACCTTGAGGCAGATGGGCTACAGCAACAAAAGACCACACTGGGTGCCACTCCTGTCAGCTAAGAACAGGAAACTAAGGCTACAATTGGACAATAGAAGATTGAAATAACTTTGCCTGGTCTGACGAGTCTTGATTTCTGCTGAAACATTCAGATGGTAGGGTCAGAATTTTGGATCCATCCTGCCTTGTATCAGCGGATCAGGCTGGTGGTGGTGGTGGTGTAATGATGTGGCGGATATTTTCTTGGCACACGTTGGGCCTATTTGTACCAATTGAGCCTGCCGGAGTATTGTTGCTGACCATGTCCATCCCTTTATGACCACAGTGTACCCATCTTCTGATAGCTACTTCCAGCAGGATAATGCACCATGTCATAAAGCGTGAATCATGTCAGACTGGTTTCTCGAACATAACAAGGAGTTCACTGTACTCAAATGGCCTCCACAGTCACCAGGTCTCAATCCAATAGAGCACCTTTGGGATGTGGTGGAACGGGAGATTCTTATCATGGATGTGCGACAAATCTGCAACCCATCACTGGGAAATACACACTCACACACATACACTACGGTCAATTTTAGCATACCCAATTCAGCTGTAGCGCATGTCTTTGGACTTGTGGGGGAAACCAGAGCACCCGGAGGAAACCCACGCGAACACGGGGAGAACATGCAAACTCCACACAGAAACGCCAACTGACCCAGGCGAGGTGCGAACCAGCGGCCTTCTTGCTGTGAGGTGAACGTGCTACCCACTGCACCACCGCGTCGCCATATAGAAAAATATTTACAGAATTTCTGATCTAATAAATGTAAGATTGGAGAGCATGTTTTTTTCCAACACATTAGAACTTTAATATATTCTGTGTAAAAGTATTAAGAACAGACTTTTTGTATAATACTTTTATCTATATTTTCTGAGATTATCTTGTTAGTTTAGCAACATGCTAACGCTAAACTTTTCAAACCGATTTGAAGAAACGGCACAGTGCCTGAATCCTCAAGCTGGCGAGCATTAGAGTTGCCCTGAAGGTTTAGATGAATTCCAAAAGTGAAAATCCTTTGATGTTTGTGAGCACCTGCAGGTCATCTTGACCCACACTCTGAAACACTCACACCTATTTCATCTAAAAAAGAACACATGATGCTGTAGTCTTCAATATCCCAGCTTTACACTGTATATTTTCATCTAGAGTCATCTTTGTTTTGATTGTTTCTGTTATTTAGCTTTATTATTGTTGCATGTCCGGGCCGGGGCAGATGGAGGTCACGTCCCTACAGCAGAGGGTCTGCAGGGTCACAGTCTCTAATTCAGGGAAGATGAGAAAGCTTCAGCTCCCTATGGACAGCTGCCACTCTTTTGCGCGTCCTCACCCCAGGGCCGTGTTAACTCGAGGGACGATCGAGAGCTCTGTTAGTGTCTGTTCTCAGTTAATGAGGTCAGCCAGTGTCTGTCACAACATCCTGCTTCCCAAATTATGGCATATTAAAAGTGCAATTTAGGCTTCAAGCACTTTTAAAATGTTTAAAGTCATTTACACGCATGCTTTTATGACTGGGATTTACTGACAGTTCAAAAGCAGCATATTTTGGTCTTTCTGTTCTCTCTTAGTGCACAATATTTGTGTTCTGCACCTTATGTTTGAAGGCATTATTTATTTACCTTTTAAAGCCCATTACAACTCTTAACTTTTGGGGAATTTGCCATCAAGTAGAACTTTTATCCTTAGGTGTGTCTGTCTTAGGTGGGTTTGTTTACTCACCTGCTATTCATCACATCATGGGGACCAAATGTCCCCACAAGTATAGTAAAACCAGTAATTTTTGACCTTGGGGACACATTTTTGTTCCAATTATGGAAATAAATACAGAATTAAATATTTGAAAATATAAAACTGCAGAAAGTCTTCTATGAGCATTGAGATAAAAAGCATTATGTCTATGGAAAGTAAGACATGAAAACCAACACCCAACTTTGGGTTTTCCTCTCCATTGATAAAAATGAATATATATAAAAAATGTATTTCTACATTAAATATTTAGTTATTTAATTTAGGAAATGATAACAATTAAAAAGTAAAGTATACAGAGTATATTATTATATACTATAGTACTAACTAGTACTATAGCTATAAAAATTTAAGTCCGTGGCTATAATCAGACTGTTGGTTAAATGTCGAACTTGAGTCTCTCTGTGGCACCAGGTCTTGCAAATCTTCCTCCAAATCTTGCCTGAAGTGAAGGCCTTCCTTTAACTGCACTCTGAATGTGAGATTCTGGTGCACTGGGTCAGTGGTGTCAGCAGTCGTACAGTAAAGTGACGTCAGTTCTCTGCACGGTTAAGTTAGGTCGCTATTCTCATGTTGATTGTTAACACTACTATTCCAGACTGGCTAAAGGCCGCTGGTTCTGTTCTCGGCTGTTCAAACCTCCCTGGCATCCGTCATTCATCACAAGACCAGCCGAATTACCTTCTGCACCTGTGGGGAAGACAAAATCACTGAAGTCAAACAGTGCTTGGAAAGTAAAAAGTGTTATAAGTCTTAAAACCTTTCTACTGATGAGTGGAATCTCTGAACATGTGCTTGAACATTAGCATGTTGGACATGAGCAGATGTGCAGTTGTGGTCTTATGGAAGTGTTAATGATGATGGTGTTTGAGGAACGCCTCAGTAGAGAAGAGCAATGAGTCAAAGAGATGGCAGACAAAGTGATGCTTATCAAAGTTAGATTACACAGGCCTCGTTCACATTAATTCCCAGCTGTTATTGACATGCATTTTCAAATGCGTCTTTTTGTGGCTAATACAAACACATCATTAACAATGACAAACGTCGTTTTGCTATTGATGTTCATGGCTTTGCAAACCTACAGCTGCATCCAAATACATAGAATACAAAGTGTTTGTGCAGCTCACTCAATTTGTATATACAGAGATTATAAGCAAGAATGTTGTTTAACGTTGCTTTTAGTGCTATTTCAAAAATGGGGGTCGAAATCTGAAGCACATTCGCTGATTCAGAGCTGGTGTCAAAAGACATAGAGGTGATTTGAAAGCAGGCTCTGTTTCTGAACCAGCGCTCAGACCAGTACTGTTAAATGAATGAACCAAAGTGAGCAGGAAAGCATGTGAATGAAAAGGTGCGAATATCAATTATGATGTTCATGTGTCACATTGTGTTTGCTTCAATGAAACAAAGTATGGATACTTTAGAACATTTTTTGGAATGAAAAGGTTCCATGGATGTTAAAGGTTCTTAATGGATTTATCTATTCAATTCATGTTCAATTCTATTCATGTTTATTTATATAGGGCTCTTTACAATATAGATTGTGTCAAAGCAGAACGTAGTTCTAGTAAAGTCCAGATTTCAGAGTTCAGTTTAGTTTAGTTCAGTGTAGTTTAAGTTTCACTGCTGATGCGCAGCTCCTCAAGTCCCGATCCGAGCACACCGGTGGTGACAGTGGCAAGGGAAAAAAACTTCACCAATTGATGAAGAGGAAAAAAACCTTGAGAGGAAGCAGGCTCTGTTGCGCACAACCATTATTCTTTTGGTCAAACTTCCTGTGTGAAGCTGCAGTCTAGGCGCCGAAGGCTGGAGTAGCTGGACGTCCATCATGGAGAAGCTGCAGGTGTGAGTAGGGCACCGGTGGGTGGGCAGGCTGGCCCACAGGATCAATGCGGGGACTCGTTTGTCACTGAGGTCTCATGCACTCCATTCCTCCATGACCACCACAGCATCAGCTCGGGATACGGCTTGGTCCAGGATTATGGATACCTTGGGATCATCTCTTCACAGGTCTTGGATCACATCAATGGCGCTGCATAGTCTCTAGGGACCTTTGAATGCATATCCCCAGGTGGAAATGGAGAATAAAGAAAATAATTAGCATAGCTGCTGTTCATAGTGTATTTAAACAAGATGCAAAAATGGAGTGTTATAAATGAAAATAATAGTTATATAAACAAACATAGAAATAAACATGTAAAGCATCACCCAGTCTGCTTACTTTCATCTACGCAACATTAACCATCTCCACCCTTCTCTTACCCCTCACGCCACTGTTGTTTTTGTCCATAGCCTTGTCACATCTTGTTTAGACTACTGCAACTCCCTTCTCTTAGGTCTCACTCATAAGTCCCTCCGTAAGCTTCAGTTGGTCCAGAACTCAGTTGCCCGTATCATCACCAGAACCCCTTCTTCTCATCACATCACTCCTGTCCTGCAGCAGCTTCACTAGTTACCAGTTCATTCTCGAATGGATTTTAAAATTTTGATGTTAACATTCAAAGCCATCCACAATCTCGCATTTCCATATCCTCCATATTTGTCTGCCCTCATACACATTGCTGCTCCCTCTTGCACCCTGAGATCTTCTTCCTCCCTCCACTTGTCTGTTCCTTCTGCTAGTCTATCGTCTATGGGCAATAGAGCATTCAGCCACTCTGCTCCCCGGCTTTGGAACTCCCTACCACCTGCCATCAGAAACATTGACTCCCTCACATTATTCAAATCAAAACTCAAAACCCACCTATTTAAGATTGCCTTTAATACGTAATCGTACATACACTATTGTCGTGTATATTTTTTATATTATTTTTCTTGTTGTTTTATTGCTCTTGTTTTATTGTACGGTGTCCTTGAGTTGCCAGAAAAGTGTCTTTAAATAAAATGTATTATTATTACGAAATCAGGTATTAGAAATAAGTTAGTAAAACTATTATGCTTAGAAATGTGTTGAAAAAATCTTCTCTCCGTTAGACAGAAGTTAAGAAAACAATAAACAGGGGGGCTAATAATTCAGGGGGGCATTCAAGGTATTTAGTGTCATTCAACATTTGATCAGTTTGATAAAAGTGTGCATTAAAATAAAACCAGGTTAAACAGGGTTCTAGAGACATTTGAACATGGGATTCTAGATTTAAGAGTTCCCTCTCTACACTAGTGTGTCTTCACTTACATCATCCACTGTTAATGCATAAAACTTAATGAAAACTATACTGAGAGACCAGACATGGTTAAATTCTAATGCTATTCTTCTGGCACAATCATTTTCATCGCTAAATATGTCAAAACTTACCGGTGTGCACATCACACATGCATGCTCTAAACTTACTCAAGTCAGCAACTGCAAAATATATATATTTTTGTCATCTTTTCAGGAACGTAACATGAAAATTTGAACAAAATCACATGGCAAAAAGCTAGCATGTGCTTATTTTAACATTATTTTTGAATTCTTAAAATTTTCACTGTCCAAATTAAATTAGAAAATGTTTATTTTTATCTAAACCATTTATAAAACATTTTTAACATGTATGTATTTATTATTCATTTATTTTAGTTATTGATTTCATTGATTAATAGATGATTGATTGATCCTTGACACTTAATTACATTTATGACAAAATGTATGTAATTACATTTAGTAATATAAAATAAGTTGTTCTCCCCTTCTTTCTTTCTCCTTCAACAGTCCCCAGAGACAGTAAACATGTTGGCAGTACACTGTATGTTACTCTGGTTTACAGCCATGATGTGTCTGACCACAGAAACACTCACACTCTTGTTGTTGCCCCGTCGCCTGAGGTGTGAGGTGCAAGTGTTGGCGCTGGATTTGGAGATGTCTCCAGCTCATTAAGTATATCTCTACTGGGAAAAGTAACGGCTAATGTAGCCTTATTGTGTTATATTGCCCGTGCAAAAGGCCAGTCTCCAAAAAACACACACTGCAGCCCAGCCTGGCCCACGGAGCTGCTGACAAACCTCGACACAGGATTTTATTAGGACAAGCTACTGAATATGATGATTCTACCAGTTATAAACACTCGCCTATAATGCATGTATGCACATATTGATTTTGATTTTTTACACTTTTAATTTTCAGTCCTAATGTTGATGTGTTTTTTTATTATTAAACATTTGTGGTCAGTGTATGCTAACACATTTCTGACCACATCTGGTAAATACAGAGGTTTTAATAATGATTATGTATTTATTTATTCATTTTAAGCTTTGTCTGTGTGTTTGGCACATGTACAGGTAGGGCTCAACCTTTGCAGAGCACATACCCACTTTGTCCTTACACTTAGAAGTGATATTTTAAAAGGTTTAAAATTATTTTGTTTTTGTTGTTCTTTAATAAATCAGTTCAATCTATCAATAAAAGCGATCCTTCACCCTTCACGTCTGTCCCTTTTTTTTTGTTTTACATTTTAGCCAATGAAATGTATTAAAAATAGCTTGTGACTAAATCTTGTTGGATCCTTTCAAGCTGTCAGTCAAATTTCTTAACTCCGCCCCCTGTCTTAACTGACAAATTCCACAGCAGAGCAGCTGAACGTCTCGCAAGGGTAAATGAATATCTTGTTGTTTAAATTAGAACAACAGTGTCTTTAAGGAAGAAACACTAAAATGTCTATGAAGGCACATATGTATTTGAGGTCTGTGAGCAGACCGGCAGTCAAAAGAAAGAACTTAGTTGTAACCAATGGCGCACTGCACACTTGTTACATTCTATTGCTAATAAAATGATATTTTGGCCAAAAGTATTGAAAAAACAGAGCACCCATATAGCTTCAACAAACGATGTCAATTGTTGATAATAATGTACTGTGATGTCACTGTTTTAATGACGAACAGATAGCACATTTGTACACATTCAGGTTGTCAAATACCCTCCTGTATCCGCATAGTAAATTTCGAATAAATTTGATGTATGATGCTATCTGCTGATACAATTGATTCACTAACAAATAATCCCATTACATGGTCACAGAATGATGCATCTTTACATTGACAATGCCTGTATTAATTAGCGTTATAAGCTTTTTTTTATCTAGTAGTGTATCCCCCTCTTGTCTCCACTACACGTATAAACATAGTAAAACACGGTTTTGCTACAGTTGTAGTAACTAAAACCCATTACAGAATCAATGTGTTAAATATAATATTAATTATATAATAATAATAATTATATATTATTTAATCTAATTTTATTAAGGAAAATGGGCCTGTGTGTGTGTGTGTGTGTGTGTGTTTGTGTTAATGTGACTAAAAGCGAGAATCACTCCATACAAGCAAACTATGAAATCCGTCTGCCAAGTCATTGCAAGACTGATCCAAAGTCCATCTGCTGTTTTCTTCTCTTCTTACTCCCCGAACTTTCTCAATCCCCCCTGCTAAAATCACCCTGTCCACCCACATGCCCTTTACATGTGGATAAAGCCATTCTAAATTCACACTCTCCCCTATACTTTTAAAAAATAAACCATTCTTGGTGAAGCAGGACAAATTGGAGGTAATAAAACATAATTAAAAATGTCAACTGGAAAATATTTTTCATTTGGACTATTTTCATTCTGCATTTATTTTATTTTATTTTATTTTATTTTATTTTATTTTATTTTATTTTATTTTATTTTATTTTATTTTATTATTATTTTTTACGTTTTAGCAAGTTATTCAGTAACACTTTATTTTGATGGCCCATTTGAGTATTAGTAGACTGTCTGCTTAATGTCTGTTGATACTGCTCCTTCAACAGATATTTAACTGACTATAAGAAACTTTGCAAGTACATGTCAATTTACACTAACCCTAACCCCAAGCTAACAGTCCACTTATAATCTAATGAGAATTAGTTGGCATGTAGAAGCAATGCAACTTAAATTTAACAAACGGACCATCAAATTAAAGTGTGACCAATTATTCATCCAATTAAGTAAAATTTTATCACATATTAAATTTGATTTAAAAAATGCCATGATGAAATGAATTGGGAAAAGATGACAAAAACAAACAGGACTGTGTGTAAAACACAACACAACATTGGCTTATTATTTGTTGAATTGGTACAATGACTTTTACATCTGTACCTGTGCCATTCAGGACAAAGGTCGTGTGAAACTGCACTCTTGCTTGTTACAGGGGCATTTATACCCCAATAACTTGAATTTTAGAGGCATATTACCTGCATTCTATAGGCTTCATCACACTCTGAATTACACTGAAATATCCTGCACACCAGCATTCAAATAACGTATTATTTTCGCGGTGGCATGTTGTTACATTATAAATATACTAAATGCAGCATGTTTTTTTTTTATAACTAATGGATTTAATGTCTTGATAGATGAATTTGTATTATGCGAATTAGTTAATGATGATATAAATCACTTTTATTGCATTTATTTATATTTAATCCCGTCTACAGTTGCAGCAATCCACACACATGCTTCCAGATGAACCTGAGAACTGCGTGAAGAGCCAGATGATGTCGGAGGGAGATTTGAGAAGGCTTATCTTCGGATAGATCTGGCAGTGGGCTGCAGCTGCGCTGAAATGATTTATACGGTCAGAAACACACACACGCGCTTTCTCTCCCTCTTTCTCAAACACTGCTGTTTCCCCTTCTCTCACATTCACTCATTCTTACCATTTCACATGTTTACAAGAGACTTTTTTTAACGTATGCTGTCTAAACATGCTCTCAACACCCTGGGTATGGCCAGACGCTCACAGTACTTTTGAGTTGTGATGTATCTGGTTCAGGCTGGCTGTGAAGAGTAGTTGTGGTCACTGATGAATGGTTAAAAATACCACCAGCACACTGATCAGCCTTCACACCGAAGTCCTTGTGCTCTAATAACATAGTGATGCATGTAAACTGCTCCCATAAAGCATTAACATTTCTGTTGTTAGTAGTTCTTCTGGGCATCATATTGCTCAAACTTTAGGCACAGATATCATTCAACTTAAAATAAGATGGATAAAACAAGCATGATGTAACTTAAAAAAAAAAAATCAGGCAAAAGCAAAGTTTGCTTGGAGCTTGTTTGTTAATTATGGAAGGTTATACAGTCATGCCCGTAGCCAGGGGGTTTCCTAACTGATTAAGGTCCAGAATTTGTCATATACATGAGTTCATTTGCCATATTTCGACTGCTAAGTCATCATAAATAGTGAAAATAACCCCTCAAAAAAGGCTTCAAGACCAAGCAAAATCCTCTGTTGGCTATCGCTTCGGTGTGAATTCAGCTAATCAGTTTTGGTCAATGCTAACAAATATTTTCATTCTACAATCTGGGGTTAGAGAAGTCATCTTTCGCTACTGTATTGCTTTTAAACAGAGTAAACATTTTACAGCTAACTTTTATTCTAAATCTTGGACGTTGTTTTTGAAACAAAAAATGAGCAACAAAAAGGTGTGAAGCACCAAATGTGAACCATATTGAAATTGATTTGAACACTAATTTGACTATTGGTGTTATCCATGGATTTTCAAATGTACTTTTTTTTTTTACAAGAGAGGCAAGACAAATTGTGAAGCTCTACATTTTTGGTTCATCAAAAAGTGTGGTTATGCAGCCTGCTCTCACGAGGAAATTTAATTATATTACGTTTTGTCAGTTTAGTGGCTAATTCGTACAAATTCGTACAAGTTCGGTCGAATGAAAATGTACGATTTTAAAAAGGAGGCGTGGCACCTAACCCCAACTGTCATTAGATCGTACGAATTCATACGAATTAGCCACTAAATCAAAAACGTTACTAATTGCTGTGAGATTGCGTTGGGTTATGATGACCACCACACAAGCTAAAAACAGTGCTTAAAATGTCACTAAAATGCAGTATTTAGATCTCATAATTAAAAAGAAAATGAGGCGTATAACCGCAAAATGTCCACTTTTTGAGAAAAAAAAGAGCCACCCCTTTTACCAGGCTGGCTACGGGCCTAACAGATCAAAAGTCTTCTGCATTACATTATGTTTATTCATGAAGGATATATATACTGGCTTGTGCATATATAAATATCTAAATGTCTTAACACTGGAACTAAGAAACAAGAATGTCTACACATCTATAGGAATCTCAAAGGCAGGTGCTCGATCAAAAACAAACACAGAAGCATAAGAAAATTAGCACGCTGCCTAAAGAAGACCATGTAGGTCGAAACGTTGTGACATTAACAGTTTTTGAGCGCTAAAGTGGCTGTGTGTCGATTTTCTTTAACACTGGAACTAGCAGAAATGTGTAACTTCTATAACTGCCATAGCAGTCATCCTGACTATTTTTATAAGATATAATTAGAATGTCTGTCATCAGATTTTATGAAGCCATTACCCTAAAAATATTATCTTTTTTGTATTATAGCCTATAATTGTGTACAAATTACTGCACTGAAGGTGCGTACTCACTTTATTTGGCAAGTGGAAGAAAAGTAAAAATGTTGTAAAGTTACGTTTTTACTATTAGAAAGTTATGCTTTTGTTAGCAGAAAGTTGCTAGGCAACACAGGCACTCATATTCTAAGGCATGGGAAAAAATATTGGAGGCTGAAATACATGCTGTCAGTTTGACCGGAATGGTTAAAAAAGGTAGAAATACTCTTGAGTTTTGTAATTTTAATAAGATTAAAATGAAATGTACAATCCCAGTTCTTTGGGATTTATTTTAACAAAGTCATTAATTAGTAAAATCTACATTTGTTTTCTGAAAATTAAAAAAGGTCTCGGTAGATCGAAAAGACTGATTCCTTATTAACACTAGAAGCGACTTTGTAGCTGCCTGTTGCTCTGGGTGGCAACCTGATTCAAATGCAGGTCTGTGTAGGTCTATACAACAGGAAAACAACCGGCCTCTGAGCTGAGAGAGGATCACGTGAGCTCTACTGGTGCTCCTATTGGCTGTCACTTAAGATGTCGTTCTTCATTTGCATAATGTTGGTCGTCAACGGTCGATGTTGCTCGTGTAGATGAAGGTCGCTGGACGTCGCTCGCTCTCCATTAAAATTCACGGTTGCTTGTGGCTTTGCCGCTTCGAGTCGTTAGTAGTGTGAATGAGGCTTTAGTAATAGTTAATAACAGAATTCTGATTCGTGAGTGAACTAATCCTTTGATGTTGTAGAAGTGTTTGTGTTCACACAGTCCAGTTTTGTGCATTTATGCCCCCTTTTTTATAAGAGTTTTTGCTCTATAATTGCCTTCCACGATTTCTTTTAGGAAACGTTTGCTCCAGCAAGTAAAAACCTTTGAACTACTGTTGCTATTTTAATGATTACATCATAAACCAATGCTATTAATGCTCTGCCTTGTTTGACATGGAACTGTTTTTCAGATTCATTTCTAACGTTCAGTCTGTGAAGACCATTCAAGTAAAAACAAAAACACTGAAAAACTGGTTCACAGTGAAAATGACTCACATTTTTTTCTGTTGTAAAAATGTGCTATAAATAAAAGTCACTTGCCTTGAGTTGCACAGACATATCCACATTACAATGTCTACCACGTTTTTTGTATCTTTATATTGTTATTCAGAGGAAAGGGTGCAATGCATAATTACACATTCCTCTAAACACTGTTCTCATCAGTGTGGGATGTTTGCTAATGGTAAACTGCTACAGACATATTATAAACTTGTTTTTACCCCTAAGCAAAGAACTTTGCTGTGAATATGTTATGGCCTTAGAGACATAAACTCTTATTCTTAAACATAGGTGTGTAATTTATTCTATGGTTTTTATAGCACGGATATAAAAGATATCTTAGTTCTTGTATATTTTATCTGCCAAAACCCCCCTTTTTTAAAGAGTGTCCTACTTTTGTAGAAGCGCAGTAACTTAAGCTGTGTAAAATGTTAAAATCAACAGTGTAAAAGTTTTACTGAAAAGGGTTGCACAGATATAAATCATTATAAAAGTGATGGTTTGGCACTTAAGATTAAATGGGTACCGTATAAACGTGCGTATGTGTGACTTTACCTTGCCAAATAGCACTGACCTGTCACCCATGTGCTATCGGTAATAATCTAAAGCTGATATCAAGCTTCATTTGACTTCTTAAGGTTGAATGTGAGCTAAATTTATCCTGAGCTGGGGGCCTGCTGGGTTGCCAGAGAATGTGTAAATGAATAGAAAGTATATGGTGGGAGATCAGTAGGGGCTGATACAGTATGCACTTTTCTATTAGCTCGCCTTGCTGTCAGAGGAAAAGAAGGAGAGCAAATGAAAAAGAGTGAGGGCAGGTTTGATGCGGTTAGCAGATGCATGTGCGTTATTGCAGAGCAGGGATTTGGACATTCTCCATATACTACGCTATAAATATCCTCCTGACGTTTATTACTCTCACAAGACTTCAGGTGCTAAAACACTTGGACACAAGTCAATTTTTCGCCCTTTTTCAGACTCTTAAATTGAAATTAAAACATTTAATTTTCTAATTTAAAGTAAAAGAACAGATCGGTCACACTGAAAAATTAACTAGGCAGTAAGTAATCTGGTGTAGAGGGCCACAGGAACTAACCATTACTTCAGGGATTACGTATTTGAGTCAGAAAGAGTATAATTTTAGATTAGTAAATATTCCATTGCATTCCAAAATGTGAGTTGATACGAAAGCATATATTATTCTAAAACCATAATCTGAAATTATTACATACACTGTTGAATGTCACTTCATAAATCAATCCATAAGCATTAGCAATGGGCTAAAACAGTGTTACGTCATGCTAGAAGCATGTTGCATTATGCATAAAATATAAGCAGTGCTAGAAACCTGACTATAGGTTGCACCATGAATAAATTGCTGTTGTAATTGTAGAGAGAACAAACTAGTTGAAGTGGTATAAATGTATTGGTGTATGTTACATTAAATCTATTAAGAATAATGTAAAATTAGCTCTTAATAAAACAAAATGTTTATAATATCATGAACACATGTTAGTACCCCTCACTCTGCAAGAAATGTTTTAAGAGGTTAACAGATTTCAGGGTAGAAAAGGTTGTGAAAATTGTTGAAGAAAAGTATAGATATTTATATGTATACTGTATGTATCCAAATGTGTTTGCTTGTGAATGGTTTGCTTGCCTGAGGTTTTAATTTTATAATAAAAATCACAACTAATTTCAGATGATTAACCTTAAATATGAGGTAAACATTGAAGAAAATGTACACAATGAAAAGTTTAGGAGTGACTTTGTCATTTAACTATGGGAGTTATCATCATATTTGCATAGAGAACACCGTTCCTATAACTGTAACCATAATGACGTTCTGGTATCTTTTGTATTTGGTTTCAAAAGTGATATTACAGTAACCAAAGACCACAATTTTAACTATTCCTTGGGTATGAATCATTTCTTGACTGTTAGTGGGATATATAATTTTGAAATGAACGGCTTCTGGTCGCTTTGCCGCTGCCAGTTGCTTGTAGTATGAACGCAGCGTTAAAAATAATGAGAGATAAGACTCTGATTGGTTTAATGCAGGTTACGCCCCACACCACACCCATAACTCGTTAAAAGAAAAACAACAACACTTTTAGACCATGCGCCGAGTGCACAGACTGTTTTTCCAGTCTTTATAATAGCAAAAGTCAATTCGGACACACCATAAGTGTACCTGTGCCATACACTTTAGACCATGTGCTTAGATCTTGAAAATAGAGCCCAAAGTGTTCATTCATTCATTTTCTTTTCGGCTTAGTCCCTTTATTAATCCGGGGTCGCCACAGCAGAATGAACCGCCAACTTATCCAGCACGTTATTACACAGCGGATGCCCAACCAGCCACAACCCATCTCTGGAAACTCATACACTACGGACAATTTAGCCTACCCAATTCACCTATACCGCATGTCTTTGGAGTGTGTGGGAAACTGGAGCACCCAGAGGAAACCCATGCAAACGCAGGGAGAACATGCAAACTCCACACAGAAACGCCAACTGAGCCGAGGCTCGAACCAGCGACCTTCTTGCTGTGAGGCAACAGCACTACCTACTGCGCCACTATATTGCCTCCCAAAGTGCTTGGATTTAAGTTTATTATTGACTTGCTTTAAAATACAGATTTTTAAGTAGACAGAACGAGCGCTTTTATTGTAGAGCTTCAGTTTTACTTTGTTAGCCAGTGTTTTAAATGTATGTATCAAAATCCTGCAAAATTAAACCTGACACATTTTTAATGTAAAGTTTCTTGACCACTGGAAGTCCTTCAGACAAAATTATTCACTGTGCATATTCCCAATTTTTTCCTGGAATATTCTACCAAGCAAAGGTAAATGCGAATGCACCACGATCTTTAATCTTATGCATTTAATGAAATGCAACACTATCCCATACATCTATTTTTTGCTCTGATGAGTGGCTATTTTTTCTGGTGGGCTGACATCTGTATCCAGGTGGTCTGCACATGCTCCAACTTTCTAAGAAACACATTCTTTCATGCAGGCATGAAGCGTGACAGCTCTGTCATCATTCACCTTTCATACATTGTTTCATTTGTAGGCAGTGGGAGATGCAGTTGAGGGAGGAAGTGCCAAAAATGATTACATTCCATGTTATGCATTTTCCTTCACACTTGTTACCACTTCTGCATTATCCTAAAGCTGCATGAAAAACAAAATTCATGTGGTCAAACACTGGGAATGTAAGCAGTTTGTTAGGTTAGTGGAGTTTCTGGCCTGTCTGAATGGGGACACAGTTGATTAGAGGTTTGAATCGTATCACAGCTGAAAATGGACTGAGACCACACAAAACCGACATGTAATTTTTGCTCGAACACATTCTCGAGGGAGCTCTTGCTAATACCTCCAGGTAATTCACAGCAGCTGTCCACATCTGGGTCAGCATGAGAGACAAGAGAAAACCAGAGAGATAGAAGAGGCCGATCTGGTGGATTTGGTTTTCTGTGTCACACATATCAGATTAGTAGAGCGTTGGGAATGGACTTAAATTGAAGGCTATTTTACCATGCAAAGATATTAAGTTATTTCAGCCTGCGTACAGAAAACAGAGAGTGTAAGTATCGTTGGAGTACAGTATGATTTGGTCATCTCAATGTTATGATAATCCACCGTAGAGAGTGATACATAATTACATTAAGTGAAATACTGGGAAAATACTACTGCAGATGGTAGACTTTATGAATAGAACTTTCCCAGTTAGACTAATGATGTTACATTTTTCTACAAAAATTATTACCACAGGAAATGGGACTTAGAAACAGGTGGTTTGTTTAGAAGTAAAGTACTGACAGTGCAGGCACAGGACATCGACATGACGTCAGATTGACATTGTACCCCAACGTCATGGGGACGTCAATGTCCAACGTTCAACCAATCATATATCAACGTCTTATGATGTTACAGCTTGACGTTGTGTGGATGTTACCACTATGACGTCTATCAGATGTTAGAATTTGGTTGCCATTCCTGAAGAATAAATGTCAGTATTTGAAGTCAATATGACAGTGGTTTAAGATGTTGGCTCGACGTTGAATTGGTCACTTTCCAACACAACCTAAAACCAACCAAATATCAACTTAATTTGACTTTATTTTGTACGTTAAAATAATGCCATCCTACGATGCTGGCTATACATTGAAGTTTGGTCACCTGATGTCACGACCTAAATCTAACTTAATATTAATGTCGTATGACTTTTCAAACACAACTATAGTACTTTGGGGGCCTAAAAATTAGGGCTGAGACAACGAATCAAGAAATGACTCTCTATGTATTCTGAAATGTTCTGAATGCATTGTGATTCTCTGTTGAATTGATTCTGAGCCTTAAATCAATCAATTTACCACCTGATGGCACTGTATGCTTTACATACAGCCACACTCTGTCAGTCCTTCACATAGCATGTGAATGTAAAATAATCATTAATAAAGTTAATGATTTAATGAAAGTGTTCAGCGGATTACAAGAGTGTTCATAATGAGCTTTTTTACGTTAAACCTGTGGTGCAAGTACATCTGACCACTTACAATCATAGACTGTAAAAAATATGGACGTAGCATCCGTGACGTCACGCATAGGTTTCTGAACACTGCAAAAGAAGCTACAAGTAGGCGTGGCCAACCGTCGCCATTTTGTTCGCGCGTCATCGCACCCACGGCGGGATACCAAACAAGGGCAAAGAGGCGGAGAGTGAGTGGAGCTACAGACACCTGCTGGCACTTTGCTTAGACCTGGCAGACGGACTTTACTTTGGGAGAAACGCTTGATACTTTATTACCTGCGACTCGTTTGTGTTCTGACCACATGTGCTTGGCTGTACACTATATCAATAAAGTGTTTAGACTTTCAAAAACACTGTAGTAATACATTGAGCCACTAAGCATTGTTCTGATGACGTTTTTCTACAGGAGGAAAATGGGAATTACTTCCAAACACTTCAGATATAGTCTGTGTTAGTAAATGCAAGACTATTGATGAACTCCAGCATAACACTGTATGATAGCGCTTCAGATGACTGTTCTAGAGCCTACAGCTAATCAATCTGTCACATTCTGGAGTGATTTACGGGTCTAAAGAAAAATATAAATGATAAATGATCTTAAATAAAACGAATACATTTATAGAGATGGTATACAAGTATATAACTTTACTCACATTGGAAACGAGGCCACGTGAATGGTTTGTGAGCACAATTAAGTGCACACAGCATCCCATATCATCTGATAATTGTAAGAAATAATCCCAAAAGGCAGCTGACCGTGTAAAGCCACATAAAACAACACAAAAATACGATGAATATGCCGAGATCAGTGGCTAATCTGCCGGATTCAGCTGAGGTGAAGTGACGGCGACCAGCGAGACCTAGCTGTCACTCAAGTGGCCACGCCCTTAATTATGCAAACAAAACATAACCTAATATAAAGGAAATGGATGAGTTATAAAAAAATTCACCCCCCTCACAGTTGTCATGAAGGGTAATAATAGCTATATGACCCAAAATCGTTCTTTGCACCAGGCTGTAAACACCTTTTTTCTGCTGTAAAGTTGGCCATTCTAACAGTGGGCTAAATTGCAATTTGCTCTATAATGGAGCCAGGACTAGCGGAATTTTGATGACTTGCAGTTTCAGTTACTTCCGTATTGGCTTAACGAGGGAGAGCGGGAGGTTACCGCTTGCTTACAATACATGACAATTTTACAATTTCTTGCTCATGAAGAGTGTATGGCTAAAATCTAGCCAAGACGCCATCTGCTGTTAAAAACTAAGCTCAGACTAGATTCCAGAGAGAATTGTGATGCATTCCAAAAATCTAAGTATTGATCCATGAATCAATATACATTGATTTATCGTCCCATCGCTACTGAAAATGCTAATGTTTTGGCAAGCTTTTGAAAACAATTCTGTTGGAATCTACAAAAACTCAATTTTGAGAAAAAACAGGGACATGTGTGCTTTTTTATTACAATATGTGATTGGCATATAGGCATGAGCACATAGAGGTTTTTTTTCACAAATCTGTGTGAACAGGGATCATTTTCTTAACATGTAAGTTATATGGAAGAAAAATCTAAAATTTGAAGAAAACCCTTTTTTATATATACATGTTGTCTAAACATACCATCAATTACTAAAAGAAGAGGCTGTGGAATGACTAATTAAGTGTTTGGAATCCAACTAACATTTTGAATGTTATTTTCATGGATTCTTAGTTGGTATCTCATTGTTTTCTGTGTTTTCCTTCTGTTTATTCTGTAGTCACGGTTTCTAAGCATGCTTTCATTTGTTGTCGTAATTCATTGTTTCACTGAGTGATTACATTCACTTGCTCCTTGTGTAGATCATGTTTTCCAGTTACTTATAATGTATTGTCTTCACTTTTGAGAAGCTGTTGAGTTTTTCCTTGCTCTTGCATATTTTTGCTTTTTTGGATTAACTTCTTATATTTTGCTTGTAGAATAATAGATAAACTCTAGCTCAGATTTAAATCTCATTTTCTTGTTTCTTCTCATCGTAACAAAGAAATGTTTCTTGAGCATCAAAGCAGTATATTAGAAGAATTTCTGAAGTATCATGTGACAATGAGGACTGGAATTTTGTCATCACACACAAACAAAAATATTTATTTATAAACAGTGTTAAGTTACTTAAAAAGTAGTCAATTACAAATTACAGATTACCATTGGAAAATTGTAATTTGATTACATTAATTACTTCATGTAAAAAGTAAAGTAATCAGATTACTAATTACTTTGCTTTAAAGTTACTCTTTAAACATATAAAAAATACAAAATAAACTGTAGCTCTTTTAGTAATTTAATATTCATTGAAAAACATTACAGTGGGTTTAAGTAGCTTGACAAATTCATGCAAACAGGTAATTTGCCCAAAACGTAAAATTCTCTCATCATTTACTTAATAATCACTTGTTCCAAACCTGTTTGTCTTTTTTGTTCTTTTAAACACAAACGAAGACATTTTGAAGAAAACAAGATACCTGTAACTATTGACATCTATAGTAAGAAAAATACAGTGTTTGTCTGTGGTTGTGTAGACGAAATATAAACGTTTAAATGTTGAATACGTGAGTGTGTTGCTCCCAATGTGTGCACAAGAGTACATTTGAAATAACGAACTTACTGTACGCACGCTAAAGATGTGATATGTGAATGGCCCCATAAGAAGTTACGCTTCTCTTCAAATTTTTAGCAGTTACCTTCACTCCCGATGCTGCACTATTAGCCTATTTAGGATGAGTTGGGACAATGTGTTTTTGGGCACCGGTGTCCTCCTTGGTAAAACGTGATTTAAATAATCCAATGTTGTTTTTCTAAAATCTATATTTTTAACTAACTTTAGTAACTGTAATCAAATTACACAAATTTAAAATGTAATTCGTTACATTTGTGCGTTCCCCAAAAACGTAATTAGAATACAGTAACGTGTTACTGTGGAACGCCTCACACCCAACTCTGTTGATAAATGACTAAAATGTCATTTTAATCTTTTGAAATTGTAATATTATTAATATTTTACTGCTTTACCATATGTTTAGATTCATGAACGTAAGAAAATTCTTTCAAAATGTAAAAAAAGTCTTATGACTCCATGCTTTTGAATAGTAATAAGTATACAGTCTTGTAGTTTGTTGTTAATGTTTCTAGTTGAAGCTCAGTTTAAGAGCAGTCACCTTCACTAACCATCGCCATTGCTAATTAATTAATTAACTCATTCATTTTTTGTGCCTTAAAATAGATAAGATACAATTAATAAACATAATTTAACTACCTAAACTATTTACAAATTATTAAAGTAAATTATAAGGTTAAAAAAATTAAATATTGACTAGATTTTTCAGTGTCTGTTTTGATTTAGTTTTTTAATAAGGACATTTGAGAGTTCTGAGTTTCATCTCTCTTCTGTGGCCTTTTATGGTTCTCAGAAATCAACATATTCCTTTGATTAATGTTGCTCTGTTGCATAGATGTGCAATTTTACCCTACAAATGTCATTCTCATTCTTTACTGCAGCATGTTGAAAAAGTTGAACTTCAGCCAGAAAAACAGGGCTGCATGTGTAGGACTCTGTATTGTGATGAGGGTGGGATTTAGTGGAGGATGCCAGGGCCTAAGAGTGTCCAAAATGTAACTGAGACCGTGGGGTTATGAGACTTGACGCACATCTCCAGTTGGATTTGGCCTCCGAGGCGCACGGCTGAAATTAAACTAGTGTTCTGAGAAGAGTCTTTCTTAGTCATCTTACTTTAGCATAAACACAGCTTAGAGATTATAAATAGACCTGCTCCGTCTATTTATTCCATAACGTTATTGAGCGGCTGAAAGGGGGCAGTCTAATGGTCAGGTTTCAGATGGAAACAGATCTGCAACTGCAAATGTATGCATATGTGTGTGCGTACAGTATGTTTGACACAGTCAGTGCATGCGCATCAGAGCTCAAGGTCACGGTTTATGCTTTTTTCCCCTCTGGTGATCTCCCGGTGGATCAGGTACAGATGATCCCAGTCATATTTCATGTGTCACACACTTAAAAGGGGGAAAGTATAGTCGGTCGTCAGCATGAACGCCAGCTGCTGCCAGTCTACAAAACAACTTGTGTATGCGGCTGAAAACAACAACATCTAAACTCCTGCTGTCATGATAGGTGTCAATGACCATATCCTTTGGGACAGTTTAATTTAAGATTAGTATAAAGCTATTATTCACCCTCCTTCGTTTTGTTCCAAACATGTATGGCTTTCTTTACTTTGTTCAAGATTTTCACTTTTTAGTGTTATGTATACAGTTGTTGCCAAAATGGAACTATGGAGGGGACATTTGCACAACATTCAATTCAATTCACCTTTATTTGTGTAGCGCTTTTACAATGTAGATTGTGTCAAAGCAGCTTCACATAAAAGATCATAGTAAATTGGAACAGTGTAGTTCAGTTTGTAGTGTTTAAGTTCAGTTCAGTTTAGCTCAGTTCAGTGTGATTTAAAAATCACTACTGAGAGTCCAAACACTGAAGAGCAAATCCAACGATGCGCAGCTCTACAGATCCCAAACCATGCAAGCCAGTGGCGACCACAGAGAGGGAAAAAAACTTCACTAATTGGCGAAGTGAAGAAAAAAAAACCTTGAGAGAAACCAGGCTCAGTTGGGCACGACCATTTTAATTTCTCCGCTGGCCAAACGTCTTGTGCAGAGCTGCAGTCTCAGTGGTGGAGGCTGGAAGCTGGCCTCAGCGAAGACTCGTCTGTCCCTGGAGCGTCACAGGAATCAGTCTCATGTTCTCCACTCCTCCATGACCACCACAACATACTACATGATATCAAAATATAAGGAACATATTAAATTGGGAAGAGTATCTGAAATACCTTTCATCTAGGACTGGGCCGAGAACCGATATTATATCATATTGTGATAAAATTTACGTCAATAATGATAATGATAAGCTCTGGACTTTTTTACTCTGTATTGATCTAAGAGCCAATCGCAAAGTTGAAATGTGCAACAATGGGAATATGAAAGTGTGTTGATATTAGAGATGTACCAAATTTTCACCCACCGAAAATGGCCAAAAAAAAAAAGTTATACCATTTAATGGATCCTCTAATTTTTGTGGCTTCAGTCATTGTTGGGATACTCTTTTAAATCTGGAAGCATTAACAACTGATATCGAAATATATATTGCTATCGTTTAATATGGAATGTAATTATCGAGATTGCATTTCACATTATACCAGACTTATTATAAAGCTAGATGACCTGTGTTGGCATAAAATGCATAATTCAGAGTCTGAATACATATTTCAGATGAAATGCTGTCATGTCAAATTTACTGTATTTGTGACATGGCATGAATGGAGCTTAAGTCTAAAATGCAAAAATGCTCAAAGGAAATAGAATAAACACTGACTACAGTGTGTCAAGTTTTAATATTTCATTGGTTCTCCTTTTGCATTTGATTATCAATATTTTTGTGTGCATGAACCAGTATGAATGCTTTATTGGGTTATCATGAATGAAGCAAATAAAAGAGTGAGCATATAACATCAGTGTATATAAAATTGTTCGTATTCTGAAACATTGTATTCTTTAAAAAAGGGTAGTACATTTACAATAAAGATCTATGAGCTCTAAAACTATAAAGTAGGGGTACAAAAAATGTAACGTATCATAAGAGTACTTTTAAAGATAAAGTTTTTATATTCATCAACTCATTCATTCATTTTCCTTCGGCGTAGTCTCTATTTCAGAGGTCACCACAGTCGAATGAACCACCAACTATTCTGGCATATGTTTTACGCATGCAGCGGATGCCCTTCCAGCCACAAACCAGTACTGGGAAACACCAACACACACCCATTCATACACAAACAAATACACTGCAGCCAATTCATTCCATTCACCTATAGCGCATGTCTTTGGACTGTGGATGACAGCGGGGCACCAGAAGGAAACCCATGCCAACATGGGAAGGAAGAACATGAAAATTGCACACAGAATGACCCAGCCCGGAATTGAACCAGCGACCTTCTTGCTGTGAGGTGACAGTGCTAACCACTGAGTCACCATGCCACCCCCAGTTTTTATATTTATATAAATATTTATATATATTTATTTTTATATAATTTAATAATACCTTGACATAGCTTTTTAAAATCATTTTAATCTGAACAATGGTGCTATGTGCTATTTGTAGCTTTCATTTTAGTTATTTTAGAGCTTCTTAATTTATTTCAGGAAATTAGCTTATTCAGCCGTTTTATTCAAGTTTGTGTTTGATATTAAGAATTTATATTATCATTATTATATTATTATTACATTAGTAAGTAATGATGCTGAAAATTCAGTTTTACCATGACAGAAACAAATAACGCTTTACAATTTATTATAGTAATTATTAGAATTTTTGTTTTCTGATAGTCTATTTTCTGCAGGTCTGATCAGTGCTGCGTTAGTGAGAATTAGAGTCTACTTTCAAAAAAGATTTTTAAAATCTTACCACACATACAGTCACACATACAATTACTTGCCCCTGTTTTTTTTTTTTGCCAATTTATGTTTAAGGGAGAGAAGATTTTTTCAACACATTTCTAAACATAATAGTTTTAATAACTCATTTCTAATAACTGATTTATTTTATCTTTGTCATGATGACAGTACAGAATATTTGGCTAGATATTTTTCAAGACACACACAGATATTTTTCTATACAGCTTAAAGTGACATTTAAAGGCTTAACTAGGTTAATTATGTTAACCAGGCAGGTTAGGGTAATTGGGCAAGTTATTGTATAATGATGGTTTGTTCTGTAGACTATCGAAAAAATATATAGCTAATAATTTTAACCAGAAGAAAAAATATTATCAGACATACTGTGAAAATTACTCTTGCTCTGTTAAACATCATTTGGGAAATATTTAAAAAAGAAAAAAAAAATCAAAGGGGGTTTAATAATTCTGATTTCAACTGTATGCATGATTGTAGTATTAAGTGTTAATTTTTCTTGCCCAAATAATTAAAGTTCTGCCCATTGTCAGGTTTGAGACTGCATGAGAGCGAGTAAATGACGACACTGAAAGAGTGCTCACAATTCACCTCAGTTAAATCTCCATGGCTTCCCCTAATCATCCAGAGTTCACATCAGGGTTGAGGGAAGTCAACACTGAGGCAGTTTATGACCACGAAACGAACGCAGGACAGGGATGAAGAAAGGGTGATGGGCACACTGGAGGAAGAGAACAGGAAAAAGCGGAAGCAGCGTTTAAAGGGTAAAAGGAATAGGTAATAATTTTAAATGCTCATCAAGGGAATACGATATAACGATCTGAGCAGATCCACCGCTCCCTGCAGGAAGCCACCTTCTCCACGCTGACATGCTTTCTCACCCCGTCCCAGATCACGCTCGCCTCCCAATGATGTCAGGCCCAGTATTTCACGGGCAGACACGGGCGATGACACAGGCAATTTGGCCTGTGAGTCTCTCCAGCCTCGGACATGGTGTTACGATTACACGCTTCACTGCGCCTCCAACATGCCAAGGAAAGAGGAGGGGTGCTTTTAAACTAACTTTTATAGAGTACAGCTCTATCGATCTCTCTCCTCATAAAAAAACTGGGTGGTTGATTGATGAGGCATAACCTGGTCAGGTCTGCCGGAGTGCCACAGAGATACCATACAGTTAAGCATCACTCCATGATTAGGAAAGTGTTGGGTATATGGTGAATCTGGGTTGGCTTTGAGTTTGATAATGTAAGGTGGATGATGATAATTGAAACGAATTTTCTTTTTCTTTACTGGAAGCTTTAGGTTTCATGAGCACATTGTGTGTAAAAAAATTGTGCTGGTTTGTTATCACAAGGCAGCCTGGTTTTGGTTCTGTGTTGTATTTAATGTAATCACTCTAACACTAAGTGAGTATGGAGAAGGCGATAAACTATAGTTGCTAGAGTGGTATACTCTACAGGTCAAAAGTTTGGGGTCAGCAGGATTTTTAAATGTTTTAAAATAAGCTTCTCTTGCTCACCAAGTACAAGTTGTACAATTGTGAAATGTTATTGCACTAGAAAATAACGGTTCAAAAACAATTAATAATTTAATTCAATAATCTATTCCAGTGATTTTAAAGATGAATTTTCAGCTTCGTTACTCAGTCACATGATCCTTCAGAAATCACTCTAGTATTTATTATTATTATTATTATTATTATTATTATTATTATTATTATTATTATTATTATTATTAACTGTAATAAAAGCAATAATGACTGGAGTAACAACTTCATTTGAAACTACATACAAACATACAATAAGAAAGCAGTTATTTAAAATTTGAATAAATATTGAACATTTTTTTCACATTTATTAAGTGCCGCCTTGATGAACAGAATACTTTTCTTTTTAAAAAAAAAACATGAATAAAAACTGACCCCAAACATTTGACCAGTAGTGTATGTGAACTTTAGTTATTTGTTGGCAGATCCAGTGAATTACAAATTTGCACTTGACTAACATCAAGGACAGACATTCTTTGACTGTGTTGCCAGAATATGAGGTTTTTATGTACATGTATTCTATTATTTGACATGAATTATCATGATTTTAAAAATCAAGTGCAACACCAACAATAATAATTAGTTTTTTGTCACAATATTGTATTCTTACTCAGTAATGAGCTCTAGAAAATTCTGAAATCCCACGTATGATTTGAGAAGGATTTTTGAGATGGATTTGAGAATGAGCCACATAATATCTTGAGCTTCATTGGAAGCAAGAGTATCTTTTGTATTAAGGAGTTCACGTTATCAGTGTCACTAACCTGAAATAATGCAGAATTTAACATATCAGTTTACTTTAGATTTTTTTTTTTTTACTATTTAACAATCTCTTTAATTTGACAGTAAAAACCTGGACCACAATACCAGTCCAAAGTGTCAAAATTGTGATTTATAACATCTCATAAAACAGATACATTGAAAAGCTGAAATCTGAAGGTTCCAAAAAACCTAAATATTGTTAAAATTGCTTGTCAGTTGTCTAAATTAAGCTCTTATCAATGCATACTACTCAAAAAGTACGTTTTTTATATATTTATAGTAGGATATGTACCTTTGGGGAAAAAAACCTTCATGGAACATAATATTTACTTCATAATGTAATGATTTTGGCCTAAAAGAAAAATGTAGTATTTTGACCCATGAAATGTTTTTTATCTATTGCTAAAAATATACCTGTTCAACATACAGTAAGGTTCATTAGTGCAGGGCCACATATTAAAGAAAATTTACCTGCTGCCTCAGACTTGTGGAATCCATCATGTCTTCTAGTGTTTTATAAATACTAATTCAAATGCACTTTATGAGATGATAATAGATTGTCCTTCTTACTAGGCCTTAACAACATAAACGAATACTGAGACAAATACAGAAGAAATATTCCTATCTCACTCCATCCAGAACCAGACTCATTCTGTAGGTGTTGTACTGTTTTCTGGATCCATATGGATTTTTTTAGCACTGGTCAGTCAAATTCCCTGAAGATGGAATAGGTCCGGGTGTTCAACGCGTCTCATTTTCCTCACTTCTGTGGCTCTCCTCTCTCTTGCTCCTACTCATCACTCTGGGATCGAGGATTAATGTGTTGATGTACATTAGCTCCTGGGCCAGATGCTTTCTTTCATCACCTCTTCCTTTGCTTGCGCTCTCTCTCTCTGGTTCTTTCTCCATCCAATCTACTTGTGGTGAGAAAGGAAAACAAACTGGAGGTGCGTTAACACCTGACCATGAATCTTCATCTCGTGAAAGACAGCGTGAGTAGCTCTGCTGTTTAACTTACTCTTGCTTCCTCTCAGATCCTGGAGGAGGTATCTCTAAATCTCGGTCCTTTTACACCCAATTAATCAGGACTAAGACAACTGCCCTCACTACGAGTGAGTTTTTATACTGTAAATAAATAATTGTCTGATGCTGTAAATCGTAGTTTTTTAAATAAGACTTGCCTAATAAACCAAGTGCTAATTGGAGTGATTGTTTGGTTTCCTCATCTATTTTCTCATTGATGTTTCTCAAAAAGTGCAGGAGTCTGAATGTCGTATGGCTAGATTTGCAGATGGCATTTTATCAAATGTGTCCTCCTAATTTTGTCCACATACCATAAGGGATTGACAACACTATGGTCAGTTGCAGTTTAAAGATACAATGTGTTGGTCATTGGCTGACGATGCTCCACTACAAAAATATGACTGTTTGTAAACAGTTGTGTGAATATAAGAGTGAGTTTTGACAATTGTTTTTACACTATTGAATTGCAACATGGTAGCTTGATCTCAGCTGACAACTTTTGGTTATGAAAATTGTCATTTTACTTTTATTTTACTTTTATTTGAAGCAATTTTCCACGTTGATTATGTAAACTAGTGAAAATTTGCTTTAGCTTTTTTGTTATTTTACAGCAGTACTTTTCTATTATTCTATTATGCTCTATGCAGGTTTTGCCACACTAGGGTTGGGTGATAAAATGATAATTACTGCCATATAATTTTCTCAATTAAACTAAAACAGAGTATTGATCAAATTCAGTACCTTTATGCCAGCCTGATTTCACAAGGCAACATATTTTACATTTTGTCAGTTTAGTGACCAATTCGTACAAATTCGTAGGAGTTCAGTCGTACAAAAATGTACGATTTTAAAAGGAGGCATGGAACACAACCACGCCCCTAAATCCAACTGTCAATAGGGGATAAGCAGATCTCACTAAATTATATCAATGAGATTGTACGAATTTATATGAATTAGCTACTAAATCAAAAAGTAATGAATTGCCGTGAGATTCTGTTTGTTTATGAACCATCCAAACAACTTTAAATGACAAACTTGCCAAAAAGGAAATTGAAAAGTGCTGCTCACTGATCAGCTCAGCTCACTTTTAGCTCAGCCTGAAAGAAAAGATTAAAGCAGATGCGCTGATGAGAGCATTACAGCTCTTTAAGCTTGTTCCTGTGAGAAGGGTTCAAGTTCTGTGTAGAGTTCTCTGATATAAACCACAAATGTCTCTAAGATTTAAACTAGTTTTAAATCTGGTGAAGCAGTACTGAAATACTATACAACACTGACAACAAAAGCAGAATCATTGAGCCACAATGTTCCAATCCACAAATCACCAGCATTTACCATAGATGCATTGTAGAACTAACTGTAACCATAGTGTTGTGTTAATGAAAAGCTAAATAATCGATTACAAAAAAATCTTCTTACATTTCTGTTCATCAAGTAGTCATAACAAATTATAATGGGAACATTGATAAATTATGACATGTTTCTCAACACCAATTCAGCATTTTAGAATGATTTTTGAAGAACCAAGTGATTAAAAACTGAAATAACGTTCACTGAAAATTTTGCTTTACAATATTGATACTTTTTACTACAGAAAACACATTTTTAAACAGATATTTCATCCACGGTGGCTCAGTGGTTAGTATGTTCTCCTCATGTTCGCGTGGATTTCCTTCGGGTGCTCCGGTTTCCCCTAAAGTCCAAAGACATGCGCTATAAGTGAATAGGGTAAACAAAACACGCATACTGTATGAGTGCATGTGTGAATGTGAGAATGTATGGCTGTTTCCCAGTACTGGCTTGTGGCTGGAAGGGCATCTATTGCGTAAGCATATACTGGAATAGTTAGCGGTTAATTCTGATGTGGTTATGCCTGATAAAAAATGGACTAAGCCAAAGGAAAATGAATAAATGAATGAATATTAAATCCAAAAAAGAAAAAAATGCTTATTTACTCACCCTCGGTTAATCCAAGATGTAGGTGACTTTTTTCTGGATTAGAACAGTAAAGAGTGAACCTAAATCTAAATCTGTCTATGGTGGTTCATAAAATTCATAAACGTCACAAGTCAATAACTTTGACAGTCAAAAGCAAAAAAAAAACACAAAGACAAAACTAAATGAACAGCATGACTCCTGACAATACATTGAGCTCAGTGTGAGCTCGGGAATGAGCTCAGCACCATGATCTATCCATTTAAACAGTGTACATATATTCACAATATTACTGGTTTAATATATTTTGACCAAATATGGTAAGATACTCCTTTTTAAAATATTGCAACCTTTAACAGCTCCCTACTACTGAATGACAGCGTATCTACCTGTTATGTGACCATTAGAGAACCATGAATATTTTGGGTCAGCTGGATTTGAATGACAAAATAAAGTTAATTAGAGAAAAATGTATTGA